>NC_133328.1:251423051-251583523 GCF_042186555.1 Aquarana catesbeiana | reverse complement strand
CTCTCTCCCCCCCTCTCTCCCCCCCCTCTCCTCCCCTCTCTCTCCCCCCACCTCTCTCCCCCCCTCTCTCCCCCCACCTCTCTCCCCCCACCTCTCTCCCCCCCCTCTCTCTCCCCCCCCTCTCTCTCTCCCCCCTCTCTCTCTCCCCCTCTCTCTCTCCCCCTCTCTCTCTCCCCCTCCCTTCTCTCTCTCTCCCCCCTCTCTCTCTCCCCCTTCTCTCTCCCCCTTCTCTCTCCCCCTCTCTCTCCCCCCCTCTCTCCCCCCCTCTCTCTCGCCCCCTCTCTCTCGCCCCCTCTCTCTCCCCCCTCTCTCTCTCCCCCTCTCTCGCCCCCTCTCTCTCTCTCCCCTCCCTCCTCTCTCTCTCTCTCCCCCCTCTCTCCCCTCTCTCTCTCCCCCCTCTCTCCCCTCTCTCTCTCCCCCTCTCTCCCCTCTCTCTCTCTTCTCTCTCCCCCCTCTCTCTCTTCTCTCTCCCCCCTCTCTCTCCCTATTTCCCCTCTCCCTATCTCCTCTCTCTCTCTCTCTCTCTCTCTCCCCCCCTCTCTCTCCCCCCCCTCTCCCCCCCCTCTCTCTCCCCCCCCTCTCCCCCCCCCTCTCCCCCCCCCCTCTCCCCCCCCCTCCCCTCCCCCCTCTCTCTCTCCCCCCTCTCTCTCTCCCCCCTCTCTCTCTCCCCCCTCTCTCTCTCCCCCCCTCTCTCCCCCTCTCTCTCTCTCCCCCTCCCTCCTCTCTCTCTCTCTCTCCCCCCTCTCTCTCCCCCCCTTCTCTCTCCCTATCTCCCTCTCCCCTCTCTCTCTCTCCCCTCTCTCTCTCCCCCCTCTCTCTCTCCCCCCTCTCTCTCTCTCCCCCCCTCTCTCTCCCCCTCCCCTCTCTCTCCCTCTCCTCTCTCTCCCCCCTCTCTCTCCCCCCCCTCTGTGTCTCCCCCCTCTCTCTCTCTCTCCCCCTTCTCTCTCCCCCCTCTCTCTCTCCCCCCTCTCTCTCTCCCCCCTCTCTCTCTCCCCCCTCTCTCTCTCTCCCCCTCTCTCTCCCCCCTCTCTCTCTCTCCCCCCTCTCTCGCCCCCTCTCTCTCTCCCCCTCCCTCCTCTCTCTCTCTCTCTCCCCCCTCTCTCTCCCCTCTCTCTCTCTCTCTCCCCCCTCTCTCCCCTTTCTCTCTCCCCCCTCTCTCTCTTCTCTCTCCCCCCCTCTCTCTCCCTATCTCCCCTCTCCCTATCTCCCCTCTCTCTCTCTCTCTCTCTCTCTCTCTCTCTCTCTCTCTTCTCCCAAGACACGGGAAATTCTTAGAGGGGTTGCCACCTTGCTGGGCCCCAGATGTTTTATTGGCTGCATATGTCTGATGGGTGAGTAGGGTGCCCTGGAAGTGGTGCCGATGAACTATGTGCTAGATCTGTCCATCTTTTTGTAGCCATTTTTATTGCTTGAATTTTTTTTCCCATTATGGGCGTGATTGGGGTCTCAGGTGTAAGTTTCGCCTAAGGCCTCACAAAGCCTAGAGCCGCCTCTGTGTTCGGGGTCAGATTGGGAACGGCAGCTATACCTGTGCAGCCATTGCATCCCAATTGACTTAAATGGGACTGCCTGTAGGGGGATGCATGGAACACCTGTGCATCCCTCTGCGGGTAAACATGGCCCTCCATGGGCGTACACTTTAGTATGCCACATGTGAACGATGCTTTAGTAGCAATTTAGCAGGAATTTTGTAAGTTATGTTGTGTTTATGTGCACTATTAATGATTTTAGTGTATTTTTAGCGAAAAAAATATTGTTTTGATAAACAATTGCGCAAATATTGCGCTGCCTTAAAAATCAGTAGCACCTTCTTTCTATTCTACTGGCCATGTGCTTTCAGAAAATGTATTGTTTGGGGGGACTTTAACAAATTTTGAAAGCTGTAAGTGAAAAATGAAAACCTCCAGATTTTTAGAGAAAATTTTGGGTACGTTCGATTTTCATCATTTTGCAAAAAGGCGCAATTTAAAATTTACAAATATTTATTAACTCCATACAGGTTAAGCTTTTGAATTTAGTAGGGATTTAGCAGGAATGTTGTCAAATTAGCTGTGTTTTTATCTGCTACTAATGGTTTTAGTGTATTTTTTGGTTGATAAACATTTGCGCAAATACGGGTCTAAGAAATCAGAAGCACCTTCTTTTTATTCTAGAGGTCATATGGTTTTGGGGGTCTTTCACAAATTCTGAAAGCTGTAAGGGAAAAATGAAAACCTTCAGATTGTTAGAGAAATTTGGATATTTACATTTTTGCGTACGTTTGATTTTCACCTTTTTTTTCAAAAAGGTGCAATGTAAAAAATACAAATATTTGCTATTTATTAACTTAATACAGGTTAAGCTTTTATATTTAGCATGAATTTTGTAAAATTTGCTGTGTATTTATCTGCTAATCATGATTTTGGTGGATTTTTAGCAAAAATATTGTTTGATAAACATTTGCGCAAATATCGTTGGACCTAAGAAATCAGTAGCACATTCTTTTTATTCTACTGGTCATGTGCAAGAAAATATATGGTTTGGGGGGTCTTTTCCAAACGTTGAAAGCTATAAGTGAAAAATAAAAAAGCAAAGGAAGAATTGCAAAAATGTTTCTGGCCACCTGAGTGTAAAAATAGAGCACAGGGCCTGGCAGTGAAAAAGTTAAGTATCGTACAAGATGTTCAAACCCTTTTTACTCCCGTGCAGCTAAGTGCCCTATATACTGTATGACTTCAGAGTTGCTGCAATCACTTAGTGTCATTTTTAACACCAATATACATCTGTATATGTGAAAAACAGTGCCGCACCACTCCTTTCAAAATAATGAAAAAAATATTTCTGGGTGTCTTTAATAATTTTGTAACTTTATACTGTGCGTTTAAATCAATATAAAAATGTAAAATGCGTCTTTGTTATTCCACTCCTTTATGGTGCAGTTAAACACTGTAGGTGTTTCTTTCTTCACTTTCCACTATGATTTGTGCTCAAACGCCAGATGTGCTCTCATCTTCTCTTTTTGATCTTTATTTTGCAACAGGTCAAATCATGCCCGTTTCCCCTTAAAGGATTTGTCAGCCTCCAACTCCAAAAGGTGCATGTTCTCAGAGTAAAGAGAAACCTAAAAACTCCATAGTGCCTTATCACTTTAAAAACATTTATTAAAACCAATTTCACACATTTCCACTTACATGTATAAATGCACTTAAACTTTATGCACCAAGGATGTCAAGCACCTCTAAAACCGTTTTTGCAGGGCTACCAGCAATCTGCACACATATACCTTTAATAAAAGGCCACTTCATAGTTCATCTCCACTTGATGACATCACCCAAGCCCCGCCCAACATGTTTTGTCACCAATCACGTAACTTTCTCAGGAGGATCATATATAGATTGTACAAGATGTTGTTGCACCTTTAACCAAAAATGCATTAGAAAATGTTTTACTTGCGTTTGCATTTTGCATTTTAATTTGCTTTTTATTCATTTTCTGTTAGATGCCCCCGCTTACTGGTACGTCCTACTAGTTCTGAAACTCCAAGTGCAGCTGAACTTGTCAGTGCTATTGAAGAACTTGTCAAAAGTAAAATGGTAAGCAAAATTGATCAGATAACAAATGGAGGGTGGCATGTGTGAAGGGACTATGAGAGCTGATATGGACTTTCCCATGTTAGAACCATTGGCAATTGTAGTACTATTTGTACTACAAAAATAAATATCCAGAACAGAATTGCAAAATGCAACAATGGTTTAAAGCGTGCATTTGCCAGAAGACTGCCAAGCAAAATAGGAGAATTGGAATCTTTGGTGCATGAAGGAAACTATGATTTATTTGGCATGGTTGAATATTACACAAGTGGGCTATTAATATTCCTGAATATTCTCTTTCAGAGGGACAGAGTTAAATGAAAAGGTGGTTGTGTCTGTATGTGAGAAGTGATCTCACAGCGCGTTAGAAAGAACACTTTGTGGATAGAGTGTGTGATGGTACTGAATTATGGCATTATGGCTGGAGCCTCATATGGGTGTGCATAATTCAATGTTAATTGTTGGAATTTGCTAAAGGCCACCAAGTGTTAAGGAGGAGGTTGAGACACAGCTCCTTGTACATATAGAAAGACCTGCAAGAGTTGGGACAGTGATAATAATGGAGTATTTTTGGTACCCTGAAAATGCATGAGGTTGAGGGTGAAGTTTCTACAGTCAATGATGATTTGGGGAGCCATGTCATCTGCTGGTGTTGGTCCACTGTGTTTATCAAGTCCAAAGTCAGCACAGCCCTCTACCACTTCATGCTTCCCTCTGCTGACAAGCTTTATGGAGATGCTGATCTTATTTTCCAGCAGGACTTGGCACCTGCCCACACTGCCAAAAGTACCAATACCTGGTTTAATGATCATGGTATCACTGTGCTTGATTGGCCAGCAAACTCACCTGACCTAAACCCCATAGAGAATCTGTGGGGTATTTTTAAGAGGAAGAGCAGAGACCCCAGACCCAACTATGCAGGGGAGCTGAATCCCGATATCAAAGTAACCTGGGCTTCCATGCCACATCAGCAGTGCCACAGGCTGATCGCCTCAATGTCACGCTGCATTGGTGCAGTAATTCATGCAAAAGGAGCCCTGACATGGACATACTTTTCCGTAAGCCAATATTTCTCTAGTCATCTTCCAGGACGGCACACCTGAGAGATGAGAGGCTCCTCCCTACAGGAAACACAATCAATCGACAGCTGTTTTAAGTCCCCACCCTTCCCCTTGATCCTCAGTTTTTGATTGTGTTTCTCCCTACACAGCGAAACCGTTTGTTTTTTTCAAATGACCCGAAGCCTGGCGCTGGTGGTCCCCCCCTGGGAGCCGGACCAAATGCCTGGGGAAGGCCTACGGCCACATCACCCTGAAAGTGAAAGAGGGCGCCGCCTGCCCGATCTCATAGGATCTCGGAGGCAAAGCAGGGTCGGGCCTGGTTAGTACCTGATGGGCCTCTGGGTCTGGCAGGATATAATTATCCTTCCTGGGGGGTTCCCCTATCCTTTCCTCAGGGGGGGCAGCAGAAACTGGAAGAGCCCCCCTGAGAGCTGAAGGCCCCTGGGTACAGTGGTGTCCCCAGAACTTCAGGGGCCTTTTTCCTGTCTCCCCCCCTTACCTGTCCGGGCGTCCCTTCAGACAGGGGTGCTGACTGTCAGTTCTTTCCAGGGCCCCCGACTCCTGGGCCCCTGGTAGCCCGCGTGGGCTGCTGGGGAGGGCGCCGCTTGAACGACCCGCGTTCTTACCCAGGAGGGAAGGCTGAGAGTCAGCAGGAGCAGGCGCCCACATCCTCCTTTCGAGGAGGCACCAGTTCACTACGGTGGATGTCTGCCTAAACCACCTCCAGAATGGAATGAGGAACGTACGGCATTGCCCCCCCCCAGGTGTATATACTGACTGGCAGGACACAGCCTAACCTTGCAGCTCCCTATGGGGACAGTAGTTGGGGGGGGGGGGCACTTTGGCGGCTATCCTCCTTGCGTGTGGACCATAAGGATGGAAAAGCAAGCCCGGTGGCTGTGGAAAAAGGGGAAGACTACAACGGTGAGTACTTTCCTTTACCTTGGGAATTTAGCTGCAAAATCCCCAATCCCAGCCTGATGGTTTCTGGGCATTTGAGATAATCTCCCCTGGGGTCTAGATTCAAATAGCCCAGAAGCTTCTGCTAAAAACACCAGCTACAGCTCCCTCTTACATCAGAGAGGCTGTATGGTGGACAAGTGGTGCAGAGGAGCGAGTGTGCCTAAACCACCTCAGATGGGAAAGAGGTAGGTAAGGCATTTCTTCCCCTTCCCCCTGTATTTACTAAGTGGTGCAGTGCAGGACCTGGGGTCTGCATAACAAAATAGCCCAGAAGCTACTGCTAATACCACCAGCCACAGCTCCCTCTTACAGCAGAGACACTGTGGTTATCACAACAGTAGGTTTCCAACACTCTCCCTACATGTCCGGTGGTGGGACATTAGTAGGGATGAATAGAAGGGGGGGAGGACCTGGTAGATACAAAGAGTTCCTTACAGGCCAGGTATACCACTGAACAATTTATGGATTGTGCAATGGTTGAAGGATTCAGGAGTAAGTTCTCCTGGTCAGCAGGTGCACTAGGTTATATGGCCCTATTAGCCCAGCTGCTAGGAATCTGAAGCCATAAGCCCCAACCTCCCACTCCACCTTTACATTGTGGTTATATTGAAGTGCAGGAGGTAAGAAAAACCTTTTTGTTGGTTTGGGCTGCAGTCAACTCAGTGACAGATCTAAAGGCGATTTACCATAAATCGCTTCCTATATCCTTTAATTAAGGATTTTCTGTGCAAACATATGCAAGAGCTAGATAGATACATGATTGCTTGTTTAAGGCCTGCAGGTGGCTATTTTCCTCCAGGCTAAATTGGTGATCACCTTTTCTAGAGGCTGTCCTAAATTGGTCTCTAGGGCGGGGCTCATTGAGACTTTAGTTTCTGATCAGCCCCACCTGTGTGTGAGCTGACCAGCATTTGCTCAGTCTACGGAGGTAAGGTAGGACAACAGCTACTATAGTAAGGTGTCTAACCATTTTTAGAATTTGTTCCTTCACTGGGGGGTGAAGTGTTAGTATCTACAGCCCAGGCTATGCCTAGGGATCAAATTGCTCTGTTTGGTTATTGCATAAAGGGATTCACCAGTAGACCTCAGTAGTGAAGGTTTGTCCTTGCTGGGATATTTTGTGGCACAGCAGAAATACACATTGAGATTTGTGACATCTCTGCTCATAAGGGGTATAGTGCTGTACATCAGAAATGCACTGCACTGAAGCTTTGTTGTTGTCTGTTATATCCTAAAGGTACTACCTTATTTGGCTACAGATCAGAAAAATACAACAGGGAAGGTGGTCTGTACTTTCTGGTCTTGTGACGCATGGCGGAAATGCACATCATTGAGTTTTATGACTGCTCATATTTGTTATATTGCTGCACATCAGACATACTCAAAATTGAGTTCTGTCTGGGGTTTTTTGTGTCCTGTATTACTGCCTTATTGGTTGCTTATTAGAAAGGCAGTAGTGAAGATTGATGGTCCTGAATTGTGGGGAAATACAAATTGAACCTGTGCCAGGGGTAGTACTGGTACTGCCTTTTGGTAATAGGTGCAGCCCCGCAAAGTGGCGTCAGGCTGACAGTGCTATTAACGGCAAAGGTTGCCGATTTTAGGCATGCGATTTTACATGTTGAGTCGCATGCCAAATCCCTTCAATATGGATGTGCTATCTCTATTCAGATTGTTATATTGTTGCACATCAGATATATACAAGATTGAAGGTTGTCTGTCCCTTTTATGTCTTACATTTACTGCCTTATTGGCTGCATATCAGAAGGGACACAGCAGTGGGGTTGCTTGTCCTTTTCTGATTTGTTTTTACTGCCTCAGCAGGGAGACACATTGAGGATGGTGGCGTATCTGCTCAGTATTGGTATATTACTACACATCAGACATACACAAAGATTGAAGATTGTTTGTGTCCTGTATGTTCTATATTTACTGCCTTATCGGCTGCATATCAGAAAGGCACAGCAGTGAGGGGTGTCTTTTCTGTTTCTCATTGTTCTACCTTGCTGCTTCTTAAGGATACACAGCAGGGGGTTGTTGGCTGCACGCCTCCAGGGAGATACAGCATTGGGGACCCCTCGCTTGTTCAACCTGAAAATTGCAAGTTACCTGCGACCTGTGTAATCTTGAGGTCTGTGGATCCAGAAAGCAGGGTCTGCTTGGTGGCGCCGCGACCTGGAGTTGCACAGACACAATTGGTTCCCATTGGAAGCCATAGTGTATGACTTTTCTCTTGCGTTTTTGCAGTTGCAGGTTGGGTCGCACAGGTGTGGGAGCCCTAAGTTTCCCTTCTGGTTGAGGTTTTGCTACACACAAGAATAGACATCATGGAGTTTATTGCCTTACTTTGCAATACACCAGAAAGATCGCAGCTAGGAAGGCTGTCTGTTTTTATGTGGCTGCACAGCAGAAATACTCAATATTGAAGCTTGTTGGTGCTTTCTGTTTCAGATTCCCTTACCTTACTGCACTTCGGAAAAACACAATGCTGCAGGTTGCTTGGGTTCTTTCCATGTTGGTTCTATGTGACTGCACTACAGAACTGCATAGCAGAAAAGATATTGTCTTGTTATGTTGGTTTAGCTAGCCAGTACCATATTGATCTTATAACTGTATTTGGTGGTTCATCAGAAATACGCAACATAGAAGTTTGGGTCTTTCTGTCTTATATTTATTGCCCTGTTTTGCTGTACATCAGTAAAACTCCACCGTAAACAGGACTCCCGTCCTTTATGTGGATGGATGTATGTATATGTATATATATATATATATATATATATATATATATGTATATCTCTATCAGTTAGGACCTAGCTAGCTGCACTTCAGAAACACGCAGCATTTAGGGTCGGTTCACACTAAGGCAGCAGGACTTACAGCGCGACTGCCTCAGGCGACCCAGGACACGACTCAGCGGCGACTTGCGAAACTACTTCTGTATGGAAGTCAATGCAAGTTGCCCCCAAAGTCGTACAGGAACCTTTTTTCTAAGCCGGAGCGACTTGCATCGCGCCGATTTAGGCTCGATTCACACCTATGCATGTTGCTTTTGAGCGTTTTTGGAGGTTTTTTTTTCATGCTTGCCGCGTTTTTGAGCCGCGTTTTTGCCGCGTTTTAGCGGCGTTTTTGCCGCGTTTTTGCCGCGATTTGCGTTTTGCGTTTTTTTTTTTTTTTTTTTCTTTTTTTTTTAGTCTTACAAAAAAATTACAAAAAAAAAAAAAATAAAAAAAAAAAAAAAAAAAAACGGCAAAAACGCACCAAAAACGCTGCAAAAAAGGTGCACTTGCGTTTTTGATGCTTGTCCATTGAAAACCATTACATGCAAAACGCTGCATTTTGCATGAGAAAAAGTCCCCGACCTTTTCCAAAAACGCGGAGATACAAAAAAGCATTGATGTGAACATGTTCCATAGGAACCCATGTTAAAAAATTCCCGTGCATTTCTGCAAAATGCAAAATGCATCAAAAAACGCGCTAGTGTGAATGGGGCCTTAGAACGGCTCCATTGCACAGAACAGGACGCTACTTGTCAGGTGACTAGGTCGCCTGACAAGTCGTCCCAGTGTGAACCAAGACTGAGGGTTTGCATGTGTCTTAATGTTTTTACAGATTGGCTGCACATCAGAAAACCAGACTGTGAGGACTGTTTGTCTACATTGAAGTTCAGATTTGGGTCTCTCCCATATTTGATATGTTGGTTTAGCTAGCCACACTCAGATACACATTATTGTCTATGCTTGTGTCCTTTTTGTCTAAATCTATTGTGCTGGGTCCACAATCTATGATCTTTTTTAATTTGTGATATTAATAATGCATGTATCACCTTTTGTATTTCAGCCCTCTTTTCCGTGGAGGGGCCTGGAGTTCTGGCGGCAGACGTCACATGTCAGAAAGCCTCAGCCCCATACATTCAGGAATGCTGGAACCATTTCCTAGGGTTGAAGCCCAGTAGGGTTATAGGACACTGGAGGAAGGCGATAAAGAATCACCCTGCTTAGTAAGAACTTGGGAAGTTCTGTTCAGAGGAGTATTATGACCTGAAGATGAAGTATAAAGATGTCCACCCGACCGAATAGGTTACGGCTCGGTGCATGGCCTTCATCTCACCCTTCTAGCAGAACTAGATGTAGCAGTATAAGTGTTATACTCCTGCTATGAGCTTTATTCTCCTGAAGTAGGCACTTTGGCGTAAGTAAAGCCACAGAGTGGGCATGCCTTAAACCCAGGGATCAAGCCTCGGTTAATCTATTACCCTTAAGTAGGCTTCCCTTTAGTCTTGGCTGATGTAAAGATAAAAATGAACAAAAAAGGTTGTCTGTTAGGGGCCCACCTTTTTTTGCAGTTTTAATTCCCTGAACAGGGTAGTGTTAGACAGGCCCTCTTAGTGATCAATTAGTGTCCTTGTCTTACAACACAGGTCTCTGATTAACCTTTAAGGGTTCTAAGTAGCACCTACAGGCACAATAGGCCAGGGTTGTTAGATGTGTGAGACAGGCAACATTGATAACCTACAAGTTTAACATGTTTTCTGATTCCATCTTTAAGAGCCCTCTCCACCTAGGTCCTGCATCCGAAGCAGAGAAGGCAGGGACATCGGTAGAGTAGACATGCAGACCAGCTGCATGATCCAGCTATAATACCTTCATCAAGCATATGGAGTGGAGGTAAAACTCACTGCAGAACCAAGGTTCGCCAAGAGGGTCTTGCAGTGGTCCCACCCTAAGGTAGGCCTGAGGTACTTGATTATCCTCTCAGGTGTGCCGTCCTGGAAGATGACTAGAGAAAATTGACAGTTACTTACCGATAACTGTTTTTCTAGGATATCTTCCAGGACGGCAGGCCTACTTCCCGCCCGTTGGAGGAGGGAAAATGGTAGAACACTAGAAGGTGAGTACCTATGAGGAATGATTTCCCTTGTGAACCAGGTTCAGGAGTTACTTCTCTACAAACTGAGGATCAAGGGGAAGGGTGGGGACTTAAAACAGCTGTCGATTGATTGTGTTTCCTGTAGGGAGGAGCCTCTCATCTCTCAGGTGTGCCCTCCTGGAAGATATCCTAGAAAAACAGTTATCGGTAAGTAACTGTCAATTTTCTGTATTAAAGATCCTTTTTTTTATTGGTATTTTGTAACATTCTAATTTCCTAAGATACTGAATTTTGGGTTTTCACTAGCTTTAAGCCATAATCATCAAAATTAAAAGAAAGAAATGCTTGAAATATATCACTCTGTGTTTTTGAGATGCACCTAAACGTGGAGGGAGTATTTTGCGTTGTATAAGTCTTTATGGGTATGCCCTTGTTTTTCTTTCATGGGCCTCTGTCCTGGCCTTTTCTAGTATGGTGTGGAGAAGCCACTAGCCTTGGACCCAATTAATGGTCAGGTGTCAGCATTGGTCATTTTGTTCCAATATCCCCAGGCATCTACACTTGTCCACACTTTCATTCAAGGTGTTACGCATATTGCCCCTCCTCCTGTAAGGCCACCGTTGTCACCTTGGGACCTTAATCTAGTATTCTCGGTTTTGGGTAAAACACTTTGAGAACAGCAGAAAGGTAATTCTGCTGACAGCTTCCCAGAAAGCTGCTGTTCTAATGGACATAACTTTGGCATGCATAATGTAGGACTGGCTATGTTGTTCTTCATGAAGATAAAGTTGTTTTTGCCTCAAGACTTTTTTTTTCTGAAAGTTGTGTGAGCCACCTTAAAGCGGAGTTCCACTTCCGCTCATCGGATTCCCCCCCCCCCCTCCGGTGTCACAATTGGCACCTTTCAGGGGGGAGGGGGGTGCAGATACCTATATAATACAGGTATCTGCACCCACTTCCGGGTATAGCTAGCCGCAGCTAGCCGCAAACTCCCCGCCCACCCCCCGTTGTGTTGTGGGAAATACACAGTTCCCACAACACAACGGGGACCAGTATAGAGGCGCAGCGCGACTCGCGCATGCGCAGTAGGGAACCGGGCAGTGAAGCCGCAACGCTTCACTTCCTGATTCCTTCAGTGAGAATGGCAGCGGCAGCACCCGAGGACCGAGGGATGGTTCGGTTTCGGGTGCCGACATCGCTGGACCCCGGGACAGGTAAGTGTCCTTATTTTAAATGTCAGCAGCTGCAGTATTTGCAGCTGCTGACATCTAAAAAAAATTTTTTTTCGCGAAACTCCGCTTTAATAAGGACATTGTGCTTCCATTACTGTGTCCCGAAGCAGTCCACTCTAAGGAAGTGCCCCTACACTTCTCTGATGTAATTAAGACACGAGTGTGTTGTAACTGTATGCCATGACTGTGTTTTATAGGACAGAATTGCTGTTCTTCGTTGTAGAGGGCCCATGTAAGGGCCTTGCAGCATCAACTGCTATAAACTTGTGCTGGATTTGGCAAACCATTATACGAGCATATGCCTTCAAGCGCTGAGAACGACTGTTTCCTGTAACGGCATGCTCCCGGGCATCCATATCACAGTTTTCTAACTCAGTCACTTGTTTGTCAGTTCATATATTCACCAAATTTTACAAGCTGGATGAGACAGCAAATGCTGATTCCAGTGTTGGCTGTAAGGTTTTACAGTGAGCAGTTTTACTGGACTGTATAATTTTAAAATTTTTCTATCCTATATATTTGCCTGCCCCATTGTGACACTACTCTGGTCTCAGTGATGATCTAAACAAAGTTGTGCCCTCCAATGAATGAAATAGAAATTAGGATTTCTTTTTTACTCCCCATAAAATGGAAAATTGTATCAAATTCTTACCGTAATTTTCCTTTCCGTCAGGAAAACCATGGTAGCATATTAGTGATAGAGCTCCGCCTCTTCACCACTCCCTCAGGACCAGTGAATAGCATAAAAGGGACTAATTAGCCGCCCCCCTCCCCCCATTATTTGTAACAAGCTACATACCAAAATGTACAGGGTGGGTCCGTATTCTGCCATGGTTTGGCGTCAGGAAATGAAAATTATGGTAAGTATTTGGTACAATTTTCAGTTTTCCTGATTTCAACATGGCAGCATACTAGTGATAAATAACTAGCTGACAGGGTGGGTTCTACTTGCCAAATCAATCTTTTAATTAGGATGGGACAGAAGACTGAATAGTCCTTCCTCCAAAGTCCACTGATAACAAGGCTCCCGGGTCTACACCGTAATGATTGAGCAGGTATGCTGGGATGACTATGATACCTCTCTACAGATGGATACCATAGATGCTCCCGGGCTCTGGGCTGCCTATGTGGCTGCAACCGCCCTGGTAGAGTGTGCCGCCGCTGACCGAAGCTCACAACCCCTCGCCCTATATGCATATACAAGCCTGCTAGAGTCCAGGCAGTAACCTCTTTTTCTTGATTTCTAGCTGGACCGCCAATATGCTTAATAGATGACCTGAAAGGAGCAATTGTGAAAAGGTACTTTACAGTTCTGAAAACGTCCAATTCGTGTGACTTTCCTGTGTGATGTTCCGGAAAATTAGGTAATGCCCAGATGTCTGTTGTATCAAAGATAGCAACAGCCCTCTATATAAGATGATCTACAAGACAACTTTATTCTTTCTGGAAAGAAAACAATGTTTTTTTTTTTTGTTTTTTAAGCTGCAAGAGCTTGAATCTTAGACAACCTTCTGCTTAAGGTTCTTGCAATAGAAACTCCCTTGTAGGTAATGGCCTGAACCAAACACTGCTCTGTTGGAGCAAAGCAAATGGTTGAACTGACATGAGATCCGGCAACACCAATAGATCTCACTGGGAAAGACTCTTTTCCTTGATAACCGAATCCTCACAACTGCCTTCAAAAGTCATGCAAACCGAAGGATTCTTGGCCCATTTAAATTTGTTATGGCCAATATAGCCGACACTTGCAAGCTCAGTGATGATAGACTAAGGCTCATGTCCCATCCGGCCTAGAGGAAGTATAGAACAACTATCACAGGAGGAGCAGTAGGATCAATGCCTCGCTCTACGGAGAAAACGCAAACTTGTTCCAGATTTAGGCATAGATGTTGTAAGTGGAGTGCCTTCTAGCACTCAACAAAGTAGAGATCGCTCTGGAGCAACCTGAGTTTCCCAGCCTGCCCTTTTAGCACCCTGCTTGCAGCCCCGGTCTGCATATGTGTGGAGGGGAACTGCCTTCTGTATCCTGAAGTAAATGGCCAGGGAAAACCGAGGCCTTCATGGCCAGTATGGAGTAATGTCCATGGCAACCGTATTCACCCTTGACAGCCTCAAGAGGAATCTCATTTTGAGAGCTGTTGGGGGAAAAATATATAGGCTAGATTGCAGCTTCCAGCTCTTTCGAGACTACCCTCCTTGGCTGAGAATCTCCACTTGCCTTGACCGACAGTCCCTCGCAGTGCGCCTTCCAAGCTGTCTGGCCAACATGATTCGTAACAGTGATCCAGTCTAAGGGTTCTAATGGGCCCTAACTTCCTCAAGGTCTTTCCATCACCATGGACCGCTACTCATACTGAGTGACAATGTTATTAACTGTTCTAGATCCTGTTTCCTCTCTTGCCCTAAAAAATTCTAGTTGAAACTGGCGCTGGTGCCCATATGCCCAAGGAATCATCGGTATGCATGACAACGTTGTGCCCAGAAGACTGGTAATTTCTGGGCACATCTGATAACCCAGCCATATCCTGGGGGTATATATGAGGACCTCTTGGTGCGACAATTTTTCCAGTCCTCTGGATAGAAGAAGAATGACGTCCAGGTAGTGGCAAACCCGGAGACCCTGCTCTCTGAGTGGAGCTGACACGGCACTGAGACCCTTGTGAACATTCTCAGAGATATTTTTATGCCAAAAGGTAGGCTGTTAAAGTGGAGATGCGTATAACTGATCGCCAAACGTACTGATTTTGGAAAGAAAAGGAAAAGCATAAATTTGGGATGTAAGGATAGGCATCCTTGCTGATGATCCAGCAATAGCATCCAGCCATCTGGTTGTACTGTTTAAATGGACTCACTTTTAAAGATCTCCAAGAGGGTCAACAAGGTTTGACCTCTTACAATCTGAAACAGGACGCTAACCACTGTCCCCTACAAACTACAAACAGGGTTGGGTGGAAGTCCTGCAATCTCTCCTGTGAATGGGACCAGGAGGACGACCCCCTGAGTCTGAAGTGTCTAAATATTGTAGCAGCCCATCCGCTGTTGCGGTGGATTTGGCAGCTCTGTGGGTGAAGTGGTCTGGAGGAGGAACAGTGAGGAATATCCCGAAGTGACCATGAGTGCCTAATACTTTTCTCCAAGGATCTGTACAGCATGCTGTTGAGAAACCGATGAAGCGTGCCCTCTGGCTCTTACCTTAAGAGTCTAGGCATGCGTCAAAAGGGCTAGTAGGTACCTGCGGTATACCCAAGGATTTTGATTCATGGGCCTTGTGAAAGGTTGCCCCTAGAGGAGCGGAACCTGCCAGGAGAAACATTTCTTTTGCTTTTTGCTTCCGGTGTTATGGGAGCAGATCAGACTTACCTCCTGTCACTTCCGATATGGCTGTCTCCAGTTTCCTACCAAACAGAGATCTTGTGCCATAAAGTGACTTGCACCAATTTTGTTTCTAGGAAGTAAGACGTAGCCCAGTGTCTCAACCATAGGGCCTCCCTAGCCGTGACCTAGTATAGAATTGTCTTGGCCAGGTACCTGGTTGAGACTATTGCCGCTTCTGCAGTAAAGTTTGCCGACACATTCATCTTGGCTAGGGCCCAAATATCAGCCTTATGGATTTCCTCCCTAACTGCTGTGTCTGTATCCTGGGACCAGAAACCTAAACCACTAGTCACCAAGGTAAGGGCCACTGCCAGATAGCAGGCCCCTCTTGGCCGCCTCGTTATCGGACTACTGCCGCCTTTACTGTAGGCATGGATTTCAGCGATGCTATATCCGGTTTCTGCCAAGCATAAAACTTGTATTGAAGGAAAAACCCTCTCCAGACTTTTGCCATTCCTCGGTTTAAATCTCTTCCCTAAATGGAAAAGGGATTGCCATTTTGAAAGGGTAAATATGACTGTCTTTTGACCGATGTAATGGCCAGCATGACTGCCTGGATACACAGTTTCGCAAAGGAAAAACTGAAGCCAAGCAGCTCCGGGTCTTCCTCTGGTGAAGATGTGCTACTATTATCTGCAGGCTGCCCCCCTTGCCAGGGTAGCAGAACTGCAGGCTGCCTGGCCGGGGTAATTTTAAAGTGAATTCAAAACAGAATCTTGTGCCACCCTTATAAATAATAGACATTTGGCGTTACTTGTTAGCTGCAAACGCCTCCAGGCAGTCTTTACTCACCAGCCTCTAGGGCATAGGCACTCTGCGCCACAGGCCCTGCAGGACTCTTGCTGGGGCACTGGCTCTGGGGAAGAGAAGCTAAGACATCTTCCTTGAAACTTATCTCTTGAGTGGGGGCGGCATCCGAGCTATGCTCCTCTGAAGAACGTCCGCCTTTCCCTGGCTCTGATCTTTGAGAGCGTGGGCTGAAGCAAACAAAGCAATCCGCATGAGAGGGCACTCTTTTCCTGAAAACTTACCGATACAGTGGTCCCCACCCTAGGTGTTGAGGGCCTTTGTATGGGCGGTGACTGACTCATGATCTGGAGAAATAGGATGGTCAGCTGAGATGAGGAGAGCTGAAAAAGCGACAGGAGGAGAAGTAGTTAGAAGAGAAAAGGATTCCCCTTTCCTTTTTTTTTTTTTTTTTTTTTTTTTTTTATTTATTTAAAAGAAAATTAAAACATCTATATATGTATTTACACGTATACATATATACAGTAGCTCACAAAAGTGAGTACACCCCTCACATTTTTGTAAATATCTTATTATGTCTTTTTATGTGACAACACTGAAGAAATGACACTTTGCTACAATGTAAATTAGTGAGTGTACAGCTTGTATAACAGTGTAAATTTGCTGTCACATAGCCATTAATGTCTAAACCGCTGGCAACAAAAGTGAGTACACCCCTAAGTGAAAATGTCCAAATTGGGCCCAATTGGCCATTTTCCCTCCCTGGTGTCATGTGACCCGTTAGTGTTAAAAGATCTCAGATGTGAATGGGCAGCAGGTGTGTTTAAATTTGGTGTAATCACTCTCTTACTGGTCACTGTAAGTTCAACATGGCACCTCATGGCGAAGAACTCTGAGGATCTGAAAAAAAGAATTGTAGCTCTGCATAAAGATGGCCTAGGCCTGTGATGGCGAACCTTGGCACCCCAGATGCTTGAAACTACATTTCCCATAATGCATCATGGGAAATGTAGTTCCCCAACATTTGGGGTGCCAAGGTTGGCCATCACTGGCCTAGGCTATGAGAAGATTGCCAAGACCCTGAAATTGAGCTGCAGCACGCTGGCCAAGACCATACAGCGGTTTAACAGGACATGTTCCACTCAGAACAGGCCTCGCCATGGTCAGCCAAAGAAGTTGAGTGCACGTGCTCAACGTCATATCCAGAGGTTGTCCCAGAAGGAAGCCTCTTCTAAAGATGATGCTCAAGAAAGCCCGCAAACAGTTTGCTGATGACGAGCAGACTAAGGACATGGATTACTGGAACCATGTCCTGTGATCTGATGAGACCAAGATAAACTTGGTTCAGATGGTGTCAAGCGTGTGTGGCGGCAACCAGGTGAGGAGTACAAGTGTATCTTGCCTACAGTCAAGCATGGTGGTAGGAGTGTCATGGCCTGGGGCTGCATGAGTGCTGCCGGCACTGGGGAGCTACAGTTCATTGAGGGAACCATGAGTGCCAACAGGACAGCAAATGTACACTTATACAAGCTGTACGCTCACTACTTTACTTTGTAGCAAAGTGTCATTTCTTCAGTGTTGTCACATGAAAAGATATAATAAAATATTTACAAAAATGTGAGGGTTGTACTTTAAGTTAATTTTTTTTTCCATTAATGTACACACAGCACCCCATATTGACAGAAAAACACAGAATTGTTTACATTTTTGCAGATTTATTAAAAAAAAAAAAAAAACTGAAATATCACATGGTCCTAAGTATTCAGACCCTTTGCTCAGTATTTAGTAGAAGCACCCTTTTGATCTAATACAGCCATGAGTCTTTTTTGGGAAAGATGCAACAAGTTTTGCACACCTGGATTTTGGGGATCCTCTGCCATTCCTCCTTGCAGATCCTCTCCAGTTCTGTCAGGTTGGATGATAAACGCTGGTGGACAGCCATCTTTAGGTCTCTCTAGAGATGCACAATTGGGTTTAAGTCAGGGCTCTGTCTGGGCCATTCAAGAACAGTCACGGAGTTGTTGTGAATCCACTCCTTCATTATTTTAGCTGTGTGCTTAGGGTCATTGTCTTGTTGGAAGGTAAACCTTCGGCCCAGTCCGAGGTCCTGAGCTCTCCGGAGGAGGTTTTTGTCCAGGATATCCCTGTACTAGGCCGCATTCATCTTTCCCTCGATTGCAACCAGTCGTCCTGTCCCTGCAGCTGAAAAACACCCCCACAGCATGATACTGCCACCACCATGCTTCACTGTTGGGACTGTATTGGACAGGTGATGAGCAGGGTCTGGTTTTCTCCACACATACCGCTTGGAATTAAGGCCAAAAAGTTCTATCTTAGTCTCATCAGACCAGAGAATCTTATTTCTCACCATCTTGGAGTTCTTCAGGTATTTTTTTTTTAGCAAACTCCTTGTGGGCTTTCATGTGTCTTGCACTGAGGAGAGGCTTCTGTCGGGCCACTCTGCCATAAAACTCCGACTGGTGGAGGGCTGCAGTAATGGTTGACTTTCTACAACTTTCTCCCATCTCCCGAATGCATCTCTGGAGCTCAGCCACAGTGGTCTTTGGGTTCTTCTTTACCTCTCTCACCAAGGCTCTTCTCCCCCGATAGCTCAGTTTGCAGACGGCCAGCTCTAGGAAGGGTTCTGTACATCCCAAACGTCTTCCATTTAAGGATTACGGAGGCCACTGTGCTCTTAGGAACCTTAAGTGCAGCAGAAATGTTTTTGTAACCTTGGCCAGATCTGTGCCTTGCCACAATTCTGTCTCTTGAGCTCTTCAGGCAGTTCCTTTGACCTCATGATTCTCATTTGCTCTGACATGCACTGTGGGCTGTAAGGTCTTATATAGACAGGTGTGTGGCTTTCCTTAATCAAGTCCAATCAGTATAAACACAGCTGGACTCAAATGAAGGTGTAGAACCATCTCAAGGATGATCTGAAGAAATGGACAGCACATGAGTTATATGAGTTTCACAGCAAAGGGTCTGAATACTTAGGACCATGTGATATTTCAGTTTTTCATTTTTAATAAATCTGCAAAAATGTCAACAATTCTGTGTTTTTCTGTCAATATGGGGTGCTGTGTGTACCTTATTGAGGAAAAAAATTATCTTAAATTATTTTAGCAAATGGCTGCAATATAACAGAGTGACAAATTTAAGGGGGTCTAAATACTTTCCATCCCCACTGTGTGTATGTATGTATGTGTATATATATATTACACACATACACGTGCCATACCTGCAGCAGGGGGCACCAGAGGACGTGTGACTGTGCAGGAGGGAGCAGAAAAGAGAGACGGGCTGGAACCATGGTCAAGGGTCCTATCATAGTCCACCCACTAATACCTATTGAGGCCATTAAACTGTCCCAGGAGAGAGAGAAAATCTTTTAGTACGTTTTCCTGCACTAATGACATTTAAGTACAATATGCCCTCAGCTAAAATGGCGCCCGGGTTGCCGGCCAGCACGCATGCGCAAGTTTGCGCACTGACGTCACTGAGTGCACCCTTGGCCTAGAAATATAGAGCTAGGCGACCACGGGCAGCAAGGAACAGAGACCCCACTGGGCAGGGTAATGTGAATGGAAATGAGCCACTGCTGGAGGAGAGAGAAAAACAAATGGCAAAGGAAGTGAGAGATCTAAAGGGAGACATAGGTAAAGGCGACCCTGTATGGCACAAGGGCCAAGAAGTAGAAAGAAAGCATAGCTGGCCCCCATATTCCACAAGTGCTGTAGTCACCAATTTTTAACGGCAGATTTTGTTCCTAAAGAGGAAACGCTGCAGGGGCCCCATCAAGGTTCCACAGAAGGGGCTCCCGGGCTATTTAGCACATTTAACAGCCCGAGCGCTGGAATTTCGTGCTGAAAGAGGCCAGAAACTGCACTGAGGCAGAGGTGGGGACAAGTACTGCTTACCCTTCACTGGTGCGTTAAGGTATGAGGAAAAAAAAAATGACGGGCGGCTAACTAGTCCTTTCTATTTCATATATCATGGGTTAATATTCATTACCTGCTGGGTTATGCTTCATCTCCAGGTGAATGGACACTGGAAGACCAAAGGTCTTTAGACAGGAAGTGATCCCCTATATAACCCCTCCCATACAGGAAAAACTTCAGTTTTTTACCAGTGTTTGCAAGGTGGATGGCACGGTTGTTTGAGCTCTCTGAGCTCCGGGTCTAGTCCCACAAACGGTACTTAAATGAATCAAGGGATTGATTGATCCATTTGACACAGGCTCTATATGCTTAGATAAATGGTACCCGAGCCTCACCCAAGAAAACTCAAGATCCTGCGAGGTTTTTCCTGTAATGCGGCCTCTGGGAGCTGGACCCTGCGAAGTGCAATTTTGGACACCACAGCGCTAAGGCATTCCTGCAGGGTGCTATACATGTCCAAGGGAGTGGACCCTAAACATGAAAAGGGTACCCAGTCCTTGAAGGTCCTCAAGGGACAGGAACCCGCCGTGATGGGTGAAAATTGGGCTTTTAGTTTCTAAGCTGCCCTGCGCCTGGACGGGTAAATGAAACCCCTTTATTTACTTATTGTGGGGTGTCCCAGTGATTGTAACAATCAGTCAAGCTAGCTAGAGGATGGACACCTGTGTGCGGTCACCATACGGGGGAGTTTTGGTCTAGCTGTGGGTGTTTGCAAAGTGTACCTTTTTTTCGCTTGTATCTGGCTGTTTTTTACCTGTATGATTGCGCGCAACGGTGTGCCATTTCGCCTTGGTTGACCATGGTGTACGTGCGTTCACAAGAGCACCGCTGGGCTCAGCAGTTTGTTCGTTTGGCGGCCATGGTGCATGCGGCTTCGCCGCACATGCACCGTAACCTTTATCTGGGCGTATGAAGATTTGCATAATTTGCAAAAACAGCCACGCCCGTTCACCGGGACCACGTATGCACAGAACGTTCCAGCGCACATCCAGCTTATTTAATCTGTGTATGCCAAGCATGTGGTGCTTCCAGAAGGCAGCTGTGGGACACAGAGCAGGCTCTGAACCAGTAAAATCTGAGTAATCTCTAAGGTCAAAACACAAAAAACAAGATGAAGAGTGGCGCTACCCCCCTACAGTGGGGCTTGAGGTAGGTGACCACACCCCCTCTAATATAATACAAGGATCCTAAATCACAGTAGTTGAAAGTGGATTACCAATGTTCAATAATAGTAGTCACACAAAAACATCAATTGCTTAAAAAGAGGAGCTGGACTAACACTACAGGGAAGGGCACACCTATGTTGTCAGTAGTTGCTGATGAACCTATTCATATCCCTAGTGTTGTATCCCCTGAAGGACCAGAGACTTCCAGGCAATCCAAGCCGCTGTGCCTATCTGGTATTGTGCCTACAGTCAACGCTGCTGCTTCACCCTTTATCACCAAGGATGAACTGTCCTCGGCCCTAGACGGTTAGAGCACAGGATTGTGGGCACAATTGCCTCCATCCCGCAGGGTGGCTAGAAGTGTGACAGATCCCCCTCCCGGGACCCTCCTAGTTTGGAGCTGGAATGGGTTGAGGATGGGGAAGGGCTAAAAGCTCAGGATTCTGTGGAGGGCCTGGCGGATGACTCTACTTCCAAGCAATCTGGACAAGAAGATATCCAGTTGTCTGCCTCTCAGTCGCAGAGGCTTTTGATCCTGACTTTTACCGAAATGGTTCAATTCTGCCTTTAAGTTGCCTCTTGCAGAGGTTACTGAGCTCCCCTGGTCCTCTTTGGGATCCCTGAGGCCTCTTCAGGCCATACAGGCTTTCCCCTTACACCCTCTGTTGGAACAGACAGTGTCAATAAATTGGAGTCATTATTAAAGGCTTCCTATTCTTTGACCAGTTCAGCTATTCAGCCAGCTGTTGCAGCAGTTGGTATCTGCCAGTTTGTAAAGGATCAGGTCAGGACCGGTAGGATGATGTGGCTGAAAATAAGACCGATATTCCTCGAGCTCTGTGTTTTGCTGTTGACGCCTTAAAGGATTCAATACAGCAGGTTTCTCGTTTGGCTCTCTTGTCTGTACATATGCGCAGACTTTTGTGGCTTAAGAACTGGTCAGCCAAGCTTCCTTGTAAAAAGTTGTTGGCAGGTTTCCCCTTTCATGGGGAACACTTATTTGGTGATCATTGGGCACAAATCTATCCAAAATATTTCCGGAGGGAAGAGTTCTCTACTTCCTGTGAAGAAAAGCACCAGGTGTCCCGCATTTAGAACCTCAGGGACTGCTTCCTCAAATGTCTCAGCACCAAGGCAGTTCCGCCACCAACAGGGAGCTAGAGCCAGTGGCAAGCCGCAAGGCCAGAAAAAGCCCTGGGTCCAAAACTCTTCTAAACCCAGAACCAAGCCCTCCTTTTGACGGGACGCCCCCACTCTATTGCGTGGGGAGAAGGCTGCTGCACTTTACGGACATTTGGAGAACAATAGTTCAGGACGAGTGGGTCACCTCAACTATATCACGTGGTTACAAGCTGGAGTTGTGGGGGGGTTCCCCCTCAGAGGTTTCTAAGATCCAGCGTTCCCTCGGATCCAAGAGACTTATTGCTTCAGGCACTATATCATTTAGTGTGTCAAGGAGTGATTGTAGAGGTTCCTGTATCCAAAAGGGGCACGGGTTTTACTTGAACCTGTTTATGGTTCAAAAGCCAAATGGAGACATGAGGCCCATTTTGGACCTAAGGTCCCTGAACCGGTATCTACTGATAAAGTCCTTTCAGATGCAGTCTGTCCGCTCAGTAGTAGCCTGACTCCAGATGGGAGACTTTCTAGCCTCCATCCATATGAAAGATGCGTATTTACATGTACCTATCTTTCAGCCTCATCAGAGGTTCCTACGATTTGCAGTAGAGGAATGTTATTTTCAGTTTGTGGCTCTACCCTTCGGACTTGCTACAGCTCCACAGGTGTACACAAAGGTCCTAGCACCAGTACTGGGTCTTTTAAGGGCCCAAGGGATCTAGATGCTCTGGTATCTGGACGACCTCCTGCTCAGAGATCACTCATTACAGGCTCTAGAACAGAGCACAGTGCGGTATTTGGAAAGCTTAGGCTGGATCATAAATGCCAAAAAAATCAGCCTTGAAACCAGCTCAGAGTCTAAAGTATTTAGGTCTGATCTGTGAAATACCGTCCAAGCAGGGGTATTTTTGCCACCCGTAAGGGTCTGTGCCCTGAAGGATCAAGTGCGTCAGATAAGGGGCACCAGACAACCCTTCATTTGGCTCTTTATAAGTCTTCTAGGGAGGATGGTGTCCTCCTTCGAGGCAGTGCCCTATGCCCAGTTCCATTCCAGGCATTTACAACAAGACATCTTGTTGGCTTGGAACAAAAGAGGGCAAGCCCTCTATCCAATGTTCTTATCTCCTCGGGCAAGCTTAAGCCTAAACTGGTGGTTGCAGGATCAGAACCTGCGAAAGGGAAAATCCTTCCTCCCGGTAACTTGTAGAGTACTGACTACAGATGCCAGTCTCTCAAGCTGGGGAGCGACCCTAGAGGATGGCCGGCTTTTCCTCTACAGCCGTGGATTTCTGTGCAGACAGCGCCCTTGCGTGAAGGACTGAGGAAAGCAGGATCATCATCACCAGGACTCACCCTTGTTGGGACCCACATGCTCATACTTACCACTTAAATGTAAGTTGATAACCTTATGTATCGTTAAATTTTTAGAAACGTCTACACTGAGGCGCCTCCTTCCTTGTCTCTTGAACCACATACTAGTCTGGGCAGAGAGACATGTGCCGATTCTATCAGCAGTCCATATCCTGGGAGTAGAGAACTAGATGGCAGATTATCTCAGCTGCCAGCAGATCTGCCTGGGGGAATGGTCCCTACACCCAGGGGTGTTCAAGGAAATTTGCAAACGTTTGGGATGGCCAGAGGTCGACCTGGGTTCAACAACAAGCTACAGCAGTTTGTGTCTCTAACAAGATCTTCTGGCAATTGGAGCAGATGCTCTGGTAGTTCCATGGAGCCAGTACTCCCTGGTTTATGCTTTCCCTCCGATCCCTCTCCTTCCATATTTGTTGCGCAGGATTCTGAGAGAGGGGGTTCCAGTCATTCTGGTGGCACCAGCCTGGCCCAGAAGGCCCTGGTTCCCGGAGATTGTGAGACTGGCAATAGACGGGCCATGGACGCTTCCACATTGCCCTGATCTACTGTCTCAAGGTCCTATATTGCACCCCAATTTACAGTCTCTAAATTTGATGGCATGGCTATTGAACCCAGGGTGTTAAAGGATTGTGGCATCTCAGGACCAGTGGTGTCTACACTAGTGAATGCTATAAAAGCTGTCCCTAGGAAGATCTATCATAAGGTCTGGAAGACTTATATTGCTTCGTGTGAAGTCAGAAAATGGCATCCTCAGAAACACTTAATTTGGCGAATTCTCTTTTCTATTGTCTGCTGTGGAAATCAGATTGGCTTTGAGTACAGAGGTCAGATTTCGCCCCTGTCAGTATTCTTCCAAAGGCCTTTACATAGTTCTAGTTAGTCAGGTTGAAAAAAGACACAAGTCCATCCAGTTCAACCATAAAAAAAAAAATAAAATAAAAAATATCGTACAATCCAATATACCCAATTCTATACCCACAGTTGTTCCAGAGGAAGGCTAAAAAACCCAGCAGAGCATGCTCCAATTTGCTACAGCAGGGGAAAAAATTCCTTGCTGATCCCCCAAGAGGCAATCGGATTTTCCCTTGATCAACGTTACCTATAAATGTTAGTACCCAGTTATATTATGTACATTTAGGAAAATATCCTGGCCTTTCTTAAAGCAATCTACTGAGCTGGCCAGAACCACCTTTGGCGGGAGGCCTTTAGCCTCCCATTCACTGGTTCGAACCTTTATGCAGGTGGCAACTTGTTTGCTTCTCCCCATTAGGTCACCTATGTGTCCTTGGGACTTGAGCTTGGTGCTGTCTGTGTTACAGAAACAACCATTTGAACCTATCAAGGAAATTCCATTAGACTTGCTGTCATGCAAAACTAGCCTTCCTGATGGCCATCACCACGGCTAGAAGGGTGTCAGAGTTGGCTGCCCTTTCGTGCAGGGAACCAGGCTTAATCATTCACCGTGACAGGGTCGTGTTACGACCTGTTCCATCCTTTTTGCCAAAAGTGGTGTCAACCTTTATTTAAATAAGGACATTATTTTGCCTTTTCTTTTTTCTCTCAGCCTCGTTCAGCGGAAGAGAGACGACTGCATTCTTTGGACGTTGTCCGGGTAGTCACGGTTTATTTGTCTAGATCTGTGGAGATCCAAGGATCAGACTCCTTTTTTGTTTTACCAGGCAGCTTCCATTGCCAATTGTGTCCGCCAATTGGTCATTCAGGCGTATGGTCTGAAACGTAAAGCTCCTCCCTTTGGGGTGAGAGCTCATTCTACCAGGGGTGTAGGAACCCCCTGGGCTTTTCGCCATCAGGTATCTGTGGCTCAGATTTGTAAGGCTGCTACCTGGTCTTCAGTGCATACGTTCACAAAATTTCATCAAGTGGATGTTCGAGCAGCCGAGGATTCTGCTTTCGGCCGCAGTGTACTTTGGGCTGCCGTGTAAGATCTGATGCCTGTTGTTTTGGCAGAGTGTCTCCCTCCCCTCAAGGCTATTGCTCTAGGACGTTCCAGCAGGTAATAAATCTTGGCCTAACTCTGTGTTCCATGATGTATGAAAAAGAAAATAGGATTTTTTCATCATACTTACCTGTAAAATCCTTTTCTTTGAGTACATCATGGGACACAGAGATCCCTCCCCTCTTTTTGAGGATTCAGTGCTTGCTACAAAACTGAAGTACTTCCTGTATGGGAGGGGTTATATTGTCAGAAACCATTAAATCAGACCGAGATAGAAGTACAGTTAAATCACACTTGTTTAATAATAAAAGTAAATAGAACAAACGTAGTCAAAGCATAGCCAATAGTTTGGTAACCGGAACGGATAGTCAGCCAACCCAGAAGGTCAGGGATCAGTGTAGTGAAACAGCAAGCAGGATCTGGAGCCAGAAGGGGTTTCAGCCAAGCAAGTCTTTAAACAGGAACGCGGGAGATAGTCTCTGTGATGTTGACCAAGGCAAAGGCAGAGATCCTCTGGGCTGGACGGCTTAAGTAGGCAGGACTGAGGAGCAGGATATCAACAGCTGAGTAACTGTGGAGAGATGAGAGCTGGCAATTAGCCGACAGCTGAGCAGCCAGCTCAGAGAAGGAAGGGCTGAGCCCAGCCCTGACAATACCCCCTCCTCAACGACCCCTCCCCCTCGGAAGACCACCAGGCTTGAGGGGAAAACGTCTATGGAAATCACGGAGGAGGACAAGGAGCATGTACATCCGAGGATGAGACCCAAGAGCGTTCCTCCAGACTGTACCCTTTCCAATGCACCAGGTACTGTACGCGCCCACGGAACCTACGGGAGTCAACAATGGACTGTACTTCATACTCCTCATGGTTCTCAACCTGTACAGGGTGAGGATGTGGCACCGAGGTGGTAAAGCAGTTGCGGACCAAAGGTTTTAATAAGGAGACATGAAATACACATATTAGAAGGAAGGTCTAATGCGTAAGCCACTGGGTTAATCCTGCGAAGAATACGGAAAGGCCCAATAAACCGAGGTGCGAACTTCAGTGAGGGAACATAAAGTTGGAGGTTGCGAGATGACAGCCAGAACCTGTCCCCAACCTGGTAGGAAGGCGCCGGCTAGGTGGCTGTGATCAGCATGGAGTCTGTACCTATCAGCATGTCGCAAAGCCTCCTGGACTTGTGCCTAAGTGGAACTAAGACAACGGAGATGCTCCTCTAATGCAGGAATACGCTGCAGAACAAATGAGTCGGGCAACATAGAAGGTTGGAAACCATAATTCGCCATAAACGGGGACAATCGGGAAGCAGAATTCAAGTCACTGTTGTGAGCAAACTCTGCCCACTGTAATAGGTCTTACCAGTTATAATGATCAGGAATATAGCAACGTAGGAATTGCCCCAAGGACTGATTGGATCTTTCTGCGACCCATTAGACTGCAGGTGATATGCAGAAGAGAAAGCAAGCTGAATTCCCAACTGTGCGCAAAAGACTCGACAGAACCAGGACACAAACTGACTACCCCTGTCCGAGACAGCCACCTTTGGTAGCCCATGTAAGCAAAAGATCTCCCGAGAAGCCAATTCCTTAGAAGTGGGCAGCTTCTTAAGTGGAATACAATGACATATTTTTGAGAACCGGTCAACCACCATTAGGATAACTGTGTTGTCCTGGGGGTTGGGTAACTCCACAATGAAATCCATAGACAGGTGGGTCCAGGGCCTCTCTCCATTGGGTATGGGTTGTAGGAGGCCCACTGGAAGGTGTCATGAAGTCCTACTCTGAGCACACATGGAACTGGCAGCTACGAAGGCGGTTACATCAGCACGTAGACTAGGCCACCAGAATTGTTGGAAAATGGCCCAAAAGAGTTGATTCTTCCCAGGGTGGCCAGCAGCCTTGGGAGAATGGTAAGTCTGGAGCATGGCAGTACGGAGACTCTCTGGGACAAAGCAGCGGTCATAAGGTTTCTCAGGAGGTACTTGGACCTGAGCAGCAAGATTTTTGTCACCCAAAGGAGAAGTGAGACTGGTGTGAACCGTAGCCAGAATACGATCAGGAGGAATCACAGGAACCAGAACCGACTCCATCTTGGAAGTGGAGGAAAATGGTCGTGACAAAGCGTCAGCCCTGACATTCTTAGTACTGGGTAAGAATGAGACAATGTAATTGAAACTTGACAAGAAAAGAGCCCATCGTGCCCTTCTGGGAGAGAGGCGTTTAGCCTCAGACAAGAATATGAGATTCTTATGGTCAGTAAGAATGAGAACCATCACACTTATGAGATGTCTCCATTCTTTCAGGGCTAAAATGATTGCCAACAGCTCTCTGTCACCAGTCTCATAATTGCACTCCACAGGTGACAATTTCTTGGAAAAGTAGCCATAAGGATGCATAGCACTCTGAGGTTGATGTTGAGACAGAAGGACACCAACATCAACCTCAACGATAAAAGGTAACGTAGGATCAGGATGTGCCATCACAGGAGCAGAAACAAAGGCAGCCTTGAGACTCTTAAAGGCCTTAGCGGACTCTGGAGACCAAATCTGTTGGTTACTGTCCTTTCTGGTCATATCAGTCAGTAGCTTGATTAGAGACGAGAAGTTACGAATAAACTTCCGATTAATATTTGGCAAAGCCCAGCAAGCCTTACAGAGGACGTAAACCCACGGGTCTGGGCCACTGTAGGACTGCTGAAAGTTTCTCTGGGTCCATCGAAAAACCAGCGGTGGAAATGACATAACCCAGGAATTTAACCTGTTCATGATGTAACTCGCACTTCTCCGGTTTACAATAGAGATTGTTCTCTCTTAGTTTCTGAAGCACACGACAGACATCTGTGTGGTGGCTCTCCAGGGACTTGGAAAATATGAGGAAATCGTCAAGATAAACCACCACACATAACTGCAACAAATCTCGGAGGACATTGTTAATACATTCCTGAAAAAACTGCCGGGGCGTTACAAAGGCCAAGAGGCATTACGAGGTACTCATAATGACTTGTTCTGGTATTAAACACAGTTTTCCACTCATCGCCCTCCTTAATCCTCACAAGATTGTATGCCCCTCTCAAATCAAGCCTCGTGAAAACTGTTGCTCCCTTGAGGCAGTCTAATAACTCCATAATCAACAGAATCGGATAGGCATTCTTAATCGTGAAACGATTGAGACCCCTACAATCAATACAAGGGCTCAGTTCACCACTCTTCTTCACAAAGAAGAAACCAGCACCAGCAGGAGACGAGGATTTGCAGATGAAACCTCGAGAAAGTGCGTCTGCAACATACTTCTCCATGGCCTTATCCTCCAAGACCGACAAAGGGTAAACCCGACCGCGAGGGGGTATGGCACCAGGTTGGACAATTGCGCAATCATACGTCCGGTGTGGAGGTAAACTACAGGCTTAACCTTTGACAAAAACATGGCTAAAATTGATCGCGGTACTCCTCCGGCAGGGAGGAGAGTGAAGAGTTGCACAGGGCTTTGGTTACTTTCTGGAAGCATGTCTTGCTGCATTGTGGTGACCAGGAAACCTCAGCACGGAGCCAATCAATAGAGGGGTTGTGCCTCTGTAGCCAAGGATAACCAATAAGCGGCGGTAACTTAGGTGAGGAAATAACTTGGAATTGGATTATCTCACATGGTGAAGAGCCCCTACGGCCATGGACAATGGAACAGTCTCATGAGTCAGATGGGCGGGCTGTAGAGGTCTCCCGTCAAGAGCCTCAATGGCAAGTGGAGTGTCACGCAGCTGCAGCAGAATTGAGTGCTTCGACACAAGGGCAGCATCAATAAACAGGCCCTGCAGCCCCAGAGTCAATTAGAGCCTGTATCTCAGTGGTCGACTCAGCCCAAGAAAGGGTGATCAAAACCAGGGGCTTATCCTTCTGGATAACTGGGGATGAAACAACGCCACCTAAAGTCTATCCATGACAGGACCTCAAGGTTTGGGCTTTCCATGGATTGGTAGGACAAGACTTCAAAAAGTGACCTGCCTGGCCACAATAAAGGCACAATCTCTCCCTCCTCCTAAAGGTTCTCTCATCTGCAGAGAGATGCGTGAAACCCAAGTGCATGGGTTCACCTTCACTGACTGACTCGGTACCAGGAGGCATGGGAGGTGAGGGAGGCACGGGTGGGACTGCAAAGCTCGGAGACAAACGTACAGGAGGCTTCCACAAACGCTCCTTAAGAGTCTTTCTCTGAATCTGGAGTCAATAAGGATGGCAAACGTGATCAACTTCTCCAGCTCAGTGGGTATATCTCGGGCTGCTATCTCTTCTTTGATGGTATCGGAGAGACCATGTGAAAAAACAGCCACGAGAGCCTCATTGTTCCAAGCAACCTCTGCTGCCAGAGTACGGAATTCAATGGTGTAATCGGCAACAGTTCTCATACTCGGATGAACATGAGGCACTTGGCAGCAGAAGCGGAGTGTGCGGGAACATCACATACCCTTTTAAAGGAAGCCACAAACTCAGGGTAACTCAAGACAACAGGTTTTTGCGTCTCCCATAGAGGGTTTGCCCAGCTCAAGGCATTCTCAGAAAGCAAAGCTATCACGAAACCTACTTTGCTTATGTCCGTGGGAAACGCCTGGTTCAGCATCTCAAAGTATATCTCAGCCTGGTTGAGAAATGCTCTGCATCGGACTGGATCACTCCCAAATCGCTGGGGAAGTGGAGCAGAACCAGACATCCCTCTTTATAGAGGTAATACTTGAGGCGGGTTCCTGCACAGAGATTGGAGCAGCAGCAGGGACAGCCTGTAACACAGGTTGTACTGGAGCAGCCACAGTGGGAGATTCCAGGTGAGCCAAGTGATTCAGGAGCGTTTGTATTGCCATGGCAAACTGATCCATGTGGTGATCTTACTCATCCAATCTGGAAAAAAATATTACCAACAAGTGGATTTGACTGTATCTTCTGATTTCATGGCCTTCGCCTAATAGAACAAACGTAGTCAAAACATAGCCAATAGTTGAGTAATTGTAACGGATAGTCAGCCAAGCCAGAAGGTTAGGGATCAGTATAGTGAAACAGCAGGTAGGATCTGGAGCCAGAAGGGATGTCAGCCAAGCAAGTCTTTAAACAGGAACGTGGTGTTGACCAAGGTGAAGGCAGAGATCCTCTGGGCTGAACGGCTTAAGTAGGCAGGAGGGACGAGCAAGATATCATCAACAGCTGAGTAACTGTGGAGAGATAGGAGCTGGCAATTAGCCGACAGCTGAGAGGCCAGCTCAGATAAGAATGGGCTGAGCCCAGCCCTAACATATATATAGGGGATCACTTCTTGTCTAAAGATCTTTGGTCTACCAGTGTCCATTCACCTGGAGATGAAGTATAACCCAGCAGGTAATGAATATTAGCCTAACTCTGTGCCCCATGATACTTGTGACGGATCCTATCCTACACTCCGCTGAATGCTTCTGTCAGTAATACCGCTTCCTCCAGTCTGACCATCAGATAGATATTTTATTATAGCTGCATTGAATACAAATCTAGCCGAAAATAGCTTGTAGAATCTTGAATGATTTATTGGACAGTTAACACAATGGGTTAGATAACGAGGTAGGGCTGGCTCATGGATACTCCCCCCCCCCCCCCCCCCCCCTAGCAACAACTTAAAAGATAATTAACACAGCACTTAAGGCAGCCTAGGTGACCAGACAGTCCGTCTCCGTAGGTCAATGTGATCAGCTCTTTCAAGGATCATGTATTGTTCAGAATTAACAAGCAAGAATAGTCTTTGGGCAAGTCCAAGAAAACAATCTCTCAAAAATGTAACAAAAAAGATTAATATAGCAATACTAAATAACGGGGTGAATGTGGACAGAAAAGGTCCCTGCAGCCAGTGTCCGCGACAGTACTCAAAAAGGATTTTACAAGTAAGTATGACGAAAAAAATCTTTTTTTTTTTTTTTTTTTGTGCTACTCACTGGTCCTGAGGAAGAGGTCAAGAGGCGGAGCTCTATCACTAGCATGCTGGTGTCAGGAAAATCCTTTTATCTGCGTTAATTGGAGGACACAGCATTAATCCTTCTGGCTTACTGCTGCCACTTGTGTAAATACTTTTGTATTTGTGTTATTTGCACTAACTTATGTAAAGGGGATCTCTGCGCTTGTGTATAGACATATGTGCAAAAACTGATGTCATGTAACTGAGTTGTCCACATCTGTGCAGTGTTTTTTGGCCACCAGCAGGAGCAGCCCCTGATTTGTCTATTGTTTTTTTTTATTGCACCTAATGCCCAACTCCTGCAGGTGGCTATATACCCAGTCACCGATTTTCTAAAGCAGTGCTGTGGCCTCTAATAGCCACAGAGGAAATGATTTTACAATGAGTACAAGCTTTTATTTGGTAAGCTGATTTTATGAAAAAATATAACCTGATCTGTTTTTAAATGTGTATAAATATGTATTTTTTACCTGTTTTCATTAATTACAGTTTGTTTAATTATTTTTTAAGTAAGCCTCCATCTGCAATTTATCACTATTTCAGAGCAGACATAGTGATCATATGATCAGAAACCATTCTGATCTGGTTCAGGTTCGTGAGTGGACACCCCAGCTATCAGCGACAATCAGGATTATGAGTCATCTCCTTCATAACTGACAGCAAATGTCCCAAGAGCTATCTAGATTCTTCAGGCTTTTGTTTGGGTAATCAACATCCATAAGTCTGCCCTCCAGCATTCCCTGCATCTGAAATATCTAGGTCTCATCCTAGACATGGCCAAGCAAAGGTTTTCTTTCTGCCAAAAAACTTCCCTCTCTAAAGTCACACACTCAGACCTTAAAGTAATTGTAAACAAACACCTTGTAAAACAACCCAATCAGTTTAAAATAGAAATGAACGGCAAAACATATTTGTATAGATATAAAAATGCAGTACATTACAAATACCTTTTTTCTCTTTTTTAAAAAAAAGAGATCACATTCCCCTTGTTCTCAGCTGCAAAGGAGCTGGGAGGAGGAGAAACAGCAGCACACCAAGCTTTCCAGTGAATGACTGTGCAGGGGGGGGGCGTATCAGGACAAGTCGGATCATTGGAGGAGAGCACACTGAGTTCCCAGCATAGCTAGAGAACTAACCATTGTGTGGTCACTTTTTAATAGAGGGACTACCTGTAATACCAGTGATTTCACATAAAGCAAGCATACAAAGAGAACAGGATACTTTCTCATACAAGTACATGATACAGCAGGCACATATCAGGAATATGAAATGTTGGGGTAGCAAACGCTTTAAAAATCAGAAAGATTCTCTGTGAGAGTCCTAGGCCTCACGATTGCCTCGTTCTGAGCTCTTCCCTTTGCTCAGTTCCACTCAAGGCCCCTCCAGCACAACATTTTATTGGCCTGGAACAAACACTCCTCATCTCTCAGATTCCTTTTGCTTCACTCCAGCCAAGTAAGGACCCTTCTTCTCCAGGGACACCCTATCAAGATGCATTCAGACAGTAACACAGCAGAGGCCTATATCAATCATGGGAAGACTAGGCAGCCTTTGAAGGTCTGATCATATCATGGATGGAAAAGCACTGCCCAGCAATCTCTGCTGTTCAGACCTTGTAAGTGGAAAGCCTGATAAAAAATGTCCTCAGTCGTCATCACTTGGACAAAAGGGAAAGGTCCCTCCATTTGAACATTTTCAATAACCTATATCAGAAATGGAGGACCTCAGATGTGGACATCCTGGCCTCCAGCTTCAACAAGTTACCTCTGTTTTTGACAAGGACCAATAATTCTCTAACACTGGCATAAGAAGGTCTAGGAAATTCCATGGACTCAGTTGAGGTCCATTTATGAGTTTACTTCAGTTCTTCCTTAATTGCTCCCCAAGATAGAGCAGATAACAAATCAGTGATTCTTATTGCACCAAGCTGGACCAGAAGAACTTAGTAACCAGACATACACTCCTATGAGATAACCCCTGGCCTCTCCCAAACAGTCAAGAGCCAGTGTTTCAAGCTCTGTCATTCCCACATTACTCAACGCCAGAAAAGCCACTTTGAGAAAAATCTTCTGGAGATCCTTTTTCACTTGGCATGAACACAGGTGTTTCAACCCCAGAGGCTACTTGGTACCTGTCTTTTTTTTACAGTCAAAACTTTACCAAACTTGGCTCTAAATACTCTTAAGCAACCATTTTTAGCCTTGTCCATTGTATTGCGTAAGCATTTGGCTTCTCGCTCTCATTAAAAAAAGAAAGAGAAAAAGAATAAAGGAAAAAAAAGAAAGAAAGAAAACCCTTTATTCAAGATGTATCTCGGATCACCCCCCCCCCCCCTCAATTACAGCATTGTCAGCTGTGTTTTGTTAACGTTCCCTTTTGTAAGGAGCCCTTTCAGAGTGACAGTGATCTTACTCCAAAATGACCTCCTTTCTTTCTAAGGTGGTATCAGCCTTCCACCTTAATAAAGACATTTTCCTACCTCCCTTGTGCCCTGCTCCAAGCTTCACAAGGAAATTGCTATCTAGTGGTGTCACTATGGGGGTGCAACTCGCTCCCGGGTGACACCATCCAGAGGGCAGCATCTAGGCAAGGGTCCTGGGTCCAGAAGGGAGCTTTTTTCAGTCGGAACATGCCGACGCCTCGCTAGCCCCGAGTGAGACTCCTCAGTCTCACTGTCGCTGCGGCTGCTTCCTGTCACTTCCAGTACAGAAGACCACTGCCCGGAGAGTGACAGTCTGTGCATGCAACTCTCTGGGCGGCGGCTGCACACTTAAACCTCCCCTGCCCAGGTGCATAAAAGGGAGGGGGTTGGCTGATGAAAGGGAAGGGGGGGTCTATACTGAGGGGTGGGTCTTTACTGAGGAAGGGGGGCCTTTACTGAGAAAAGGGGGTCTGTATTGAGGAGGGGGGTCTATACTGAGGGAGGGGGTCTATACTGAGGAATGAGGGACTAAACTTGGTAGAGGGAGGGTCTGTATTGAGGGAGGACTATACTTGGTGGAGAGGGGGTCTTTACTGAGGGAGGGGGGTCTGTAATGAGGGGGGACTATGCTTGGTGAAAGGGGGGCAGTACTGATGGAGGGGGTCAATAGTTAGTGGAGAGTGGAGTATGAACTGAAGGAGAGGGGCCTGTACTGAGGGGGGGGACTATAGTTGGTGGAGGAGGGATGAACACCATGTTTTACCGCACCGGTGACACCAACCCTAGTGACGCCACTGTTGCTCTCCATTGTTTAGATGTAATCAGGGCTGTCAGAGTGTATCTGAAAGCCCCAGCCTCTACAAATATAAAAAAAAAATTTAAAAAACGTTCTCGTTTTGGCCTGCTAACAAGCTCTCGAAAAGGACACCCTGCTTCTAAGTCTACTGTTGTCAGGTGGATAACACACATTGTAAGAGACTATACTCCTAAGGCAGGGGTCTCCAAACGTCGTAAACAAAGGGCCAGTTTACTGTCCTTCAGACTTTAGTGGGGGCCGGACTGTGGCCAGCGGCAATAGAACATTTTTCTGGTATCAGTGTGACTAAACAGTACCCAATCTTTTGTATTAGAGGGAGGAATATCACCCAATTGTTAGTTTCAGTGGAAGAAATGGCACTTCATTGTTAGTGGCAGGAATTATGCCCCATATTTGGTGTCAGAGGGCAGAATAGTCTCCTATCAGTGGGATGAATAGTTCCCCAAGGTCCGCAGTTTGGAGACCCCTGCTCTAAGAGATATGCAATTAGCGGACCTCCAGCTGTTGCAGAACTACAAGTCTCATGAGGCATATCAAGACTCTGACAGCCACAAACATGACACCCAGAGGCAGAGGCATAATGGGACTTGTAGTTTTGCAACAGCTGCTCTAAAGGGTCTGGTACCTCCAGTACGCTTATGTGCTGACTCTACCTAATCAGTGGGGATTTCCTGGCCATTCCACCATCAGCCCAACTTTGCTCAACTTTGTAAGGCCACCACCTGATCTTCAGTTCACACATTCTCCAAGTTCTACCAGGTGGATGTCCAGGCCTTTGCAGATGCAACTTTTGGCCAGAAGATTCTTTAAGTGTCACTTTTTTATATTTTTGTTGGGTTCGTTGGCACTGTCCTGTTTTCCTTGCTGTTGCCCACCTTTCGATCCATTGCTTGGGAATGTTCTATGGTCTATAAATATCCAGCCTATGTCCTTTACTCTACAATTAGGGTAAAATTAATTTTGACTTGCCTGTAAATTCAGTACCTTAGAGTACAGTACAGGATACATGCCAACCTTCCCTTTTGTTCCTGTGTTACTCTGTATTGCATTGCTCACATAGTGGGTAGGGTATAGGGGTATATCCAATGGGAGTCCAAAAGCTTTGCCAGTGTCCAAACACCTGAAGGTAGCAATCCACAACCCAGGTTCTTTGAATTTCCAGCCCGTATCCTGTACTGTAATCCAAAATACAGAATTTCTTATTTTTGGTGCCATTCGCACCACACTCAGATCTACGAAGCCAAGAATTAACACACTGTTATGGCATTTGTTATTTGCAGGCTCTAGAAGATCGTCCAAGTTTTCTGCAAGTAGATCAGGGAGACAGTAGCAGTCCCTCATTTAATCCTTCAGACACTTCTCTCCTGTCTTCATCTTCTCCCATCGATGAAATAGAAGAAAAGAAATCCAGCTTCTTAAAGCGAAGGCAGTAAGAAAAATGTGTTTTGTAATATTAAGTGTATCTATTGTCAAAATGTAAAATCATAGTCAATTCCGCACTGAATTTCCATTACTCCTATTAACCTAATTTATAATGAACTTTGTAAACTTACTCTGTGAAGATCCCCACACATTTACTTCCTTGAATTTAATGACATGTATTCACTATATCTTGTGTCACGCATTTCACAGAGCCTGCCATCTGAAGTATAAAGGCGCCGAAAGGAGGAATTTTAATAGTCTATACAGAAATTACTTTTTGCAGGTAGCAAAATACCAAGAGATCTGTAGCCCCTAAAAATAGAAATAAATTGCAGAGAGGTAGCTGCAATACCTGCTGGGAATCTAGGAAATGTGGAAAGAGACCATCAAACAGGCAACTATCATGCTATGAAAGAAAATTTTTCAGGAAAGCTTATAATGCATTGTCAAAAATTACTGTTTGTAATGCTATTGCAATGCTGACAGTATAAAATGAAAATGTATGCTCTGACTATAGAATATTTTAACTTAGTGTTTACTTTTTTTTCTTTTTAATGTATTCTCTTGTGAATTATTTCAATCTGATTATCTAGTGATATCTAAATACTGTAGTTTCATAATCATGGACATAACGAGGCTGATTTATTAGTAGAGTTAAAGTGGTACTAAAGGTTCGATTTTTTTTTTTTTTTTTTTTTAAATAATAAACATGTCATACTTCCCTCCGCTGTGTAGCTCGTTTTGCACAGAGTGGCCCCGAACCTCGTCTTCTGGGGTCTCTCGGCGGCTGTCTCGGCTCCTCCCCACATCAGTTAACCCCCCCCGGGAAGCGCTTTCTCAAGGGGGTTACCTTGCGGGCGTGCTCCCAAGTCCAGCATTTGCGTCCATAGACACAAATGCCAGACCCGCCCCCCGACCCGCGTCATTGGATTTGATTGACAGCAGCGCGCGCCAATGGCTGCACTGCCATCAATCCATCCAATGAAGAGCCCAGAAGACCGGGACGAAATCCAGTGCGTTCTCAACGCGGGACTTTTGAGGACTCAGGTAAATGAACCGGGGGGGGGGGGGGGGTTGCCGGGGGGCCAGTAAGCATCAGATGTTTTTTCACCTTAATGCATAGGATGCACCCCTATGCATTAGGGGTGTTCACATTTTAAGTGTTCACAAAATAAGTTGGGTACAAATTCAGAATCCATTAGGCAATCATGTGCAGATGAAAAAAAAGGCAATCTTGACCCAAGGGTTATAGCACCACCTTACCAGTAGGACACTAGGCAGGACACTTTGTTTTTTATTGGGGGAAATTAACTTCGATGGGATAAGGGAATATGGGATGCCCACTGAATTGCAGATAATTTATACTGGACCAACTATATACACTCCAGTCTTAACTCCAGCCCAACACTTGCTTGCAAGACTATTCCTCCTCAACCAAAAAGGATAGTTGCACGCTAAAACCTAGTGGTGAGTGGATACATGTTTAAATAACACAAATTGAATGGTATCAAATAAATATATTGTGAACGTGAAGCTGCTGCTATCACCTACAGTATCTCACAAAAGTGAGTACACCCCTCACATTTTTGTAAATTTTATTACGTCTTTTCATTTGACAACACTGAAGAAATTACACTTTGCTACAATTTAAAGTAGTGAGTGTACAGCTTGTATAACAGTGTAAACTTGCTGTCCCCTCAAAATAACTCAAAACACAGCCATTAATGTCTAAATCGCTGGCAACAAAAGTGAGTACACCCCTAAGTGAAAATGTCCAAATTGGGCCCAAAGTGTCAATATTTTGTGTGGCCACCATTATTTTCCAGCACTGCCTTAACCCTCTTGGGCACGGAGTTCACCAGAGCTTCACATGTTGCCTCTGGAGTCCTCTTCCACTCCTCCATGATGACATCAATTTGCTGGTGGATGCTAGAGACCTTGCGCTCCTCCACTTTCCATTTGAGCATGCCCCACAGATGCTCAATAGGGTTTAGGTCTGGAGACCTGCTTGGCCACTCCTTCACCTTTACCCTCAGCTTCTTTAGCAAGGCAGTGGTCGTCTTGGCACTGGCATCACTGGGGTTGGAGTCACCTGGTGCGGTAAAATATGGTGTCACTCCCCCTCCACCAAGTATAGTCCCCCCTCAGTACAGACCCCCCTCCACCAAGTATAGTCCCCCCCCCCCCAGTACAGACCCCCTCTCCACTAAGAATAGACCCCCCTCCCTCAGTACAGACCCCCTTCTACACCAACTATTTTTCCCCCTCAGTATAGGCCCCCCTCTCCACGAAGTGAAGATCACCCCCCTCCCTCAGTACAGACCCCCTCTCCATCAAGTATAGTCCCCCTCAGTAAAGACCACCCTCCCTCAGTATAGACCCCCCCACTAAGTACAAACCCCCCTTAGACTAAATACAGAGCCCCCCTCCCCGAGCCCAGACCTCCTACACTAAGTACAAACCCCCCTTACAGTAAGTAAAGAGCCCCCCTCCCCTAGTCCAGACCCCCTACACTAAGTACAAACCCCCCTTACACTAATTAGAGCCCCCACCCCCTTACATGAATTACAGAGCCTCCTACCCCCCTTACACAACGTACAGACCCCCCCCACATTAAGTACAAACCCCCTTGCACGAAGTACAGAGCCCCCCACCCATCCTTACACTAAGTACAGACCCCCCCAGCCCAGACTGCCCTACACTAAATACAAACCCCCCTTACACTAAGTACAGAGTCCCCCACCACCCCTCACACTAGGTTCAGACCCCCCTCCCCCAGCCCAAACCCCCCTTACACGAAGTACAGACACCCCTCCCTCAGTCCAGACCCCCACCCCCCCACTAAGTACGGACCTCCTCCCTCAGTACACATTCTGTGCCCCTCCTACATCTACAATAGAGTACAGTACAGACCTTAGCTCAGCATACACAGCAGTGTCTCTCCTCCGGTCTGTGTACATGTAGACATCCGAGGAGGGGGAGGTGGCTTTAGCTTCAGTCCGCTCTGCTGTGTGAGATAGCAGGACAGGGGCAACCTAGACAGCCGGCGAGCCAGCACGATACACGGATGCCGGTGCGGTGTCACCCGGGTGCGGCCCGCATCATCCCCCCAGCGACGCCACTACATCTTAGAGGTGTGTTTGGGGTCGTTATCATGTTGGATAACTGCCCTGTGGCCCAGTTTCCGAAGGGAGATGAACTGTAGCTCCCCAGTGCCGGCAAAAATATATAAATGAAGAGTCTTCTTATAAACAGTGTACTTCAAACTTCACTGTGAAAATCGTGCCTCATAAACAGATTCCAATCCGTAACTTGTGTTCCCTTCACCAGGTGCAATGAAAGCTCACCTCCTTCATAGACCATGAAAGAGTCAAACACGCTCAGAACTCAAAGTAATTTTCATTAGCAAATGGCTCTGCATTGATCACCCACAGCTTTCTTTTAAAAAGACCCTGCAGGGGTCAAACACACTCTGCACATAGTGTACTTCTACTTTTAATAGTGGCTCCGTATTGATCACCAGCAGCTCCAAACCATTATAAAAAGATAAAAGTGCTTCCAATAGTGCATTACCTGGGTGTTAAGCTGAATAAACCTCACCACCCCAGCTTAATACATTAAACTCTCATTTATTAAAAAAAAACACAGCCTTTAAGCAAATCCAGCAGGTATCATGTGTAACATGTATAAGTCACCACCAAGCTGATTGCATGGCTATATATTTTTGCCATTCATTTATTCACTTTACATATATCAGCGGTTTTAGCTATATATCCTCATAGCTGTAAGCAGTGCTATCACACTTCTATCACTTATTCCTCCTCAACACCTCCAGCACATCACTTACTTGTACTTCCAGGATCAACTAGCACAGGTTTAGGCCTATCACTGGTTCAGCCAGGCCTTGAAAGTTCCCTTTGTGCGTAGAGACTTAGAATCCCTATGGTGTAGCAAAAATATGACAGTCCTTGGTGCTAGTTGTCCTACACATGGCTACTGCTCCCAGTACTACCTCTTCGGACCCTGCCTACCCATGCGGTTGCAGCTGCCTCTCTCCTGCCCATTCTTCCACAGTCCACTCTTCTGGTTCTGCACCCATCCCAGCCTGCTCTCTCCCAGTGCTCTCAGGCTTGCCTCCCCGGTCCTCCTTACTGTGCATCACTCACCAGCCCACCCGGCTGCGACCTGTTGTTCCTCCCTGGAGACTTGCCTGGCAGTGCTATCTCCCGCTGTCCTCTCCTTGCCTCCTGTGCATTCAGTCCAGGGCACCTCCACGTCTGCGCCCAGGCCCAAGGTCACCCCCCAAGACTTGGGAGCTCCATCTCCAGCTTCCTAACGAACAACTCCTCCCCAGCTGGGCTGACCCTAGGTATTTAAGGAGGCCTGCACCCTGCCAATCCAAGTTTGGGATTGGTCAGGGCTCCTTAGAATACCCCAAGCAGCACCACCTCCCCTCTCCTTCCAGAAAACACAAGAACATTCTAGAAAGAAGTGGGAGGTCCTGGTGATGCTGCTTGTGAATCACCCAGATCAAAACACACCCAGACTTGGCTGACAGCCAAGCCTGGAAATTTAACTACTCTACCAAAACACAGCACTACTCTTCTAGTACACTAGAGGGTGCTAAACTAGTGTCCAGGAATAGGGACGTCAGCTCAGCCAACGAGCACATGCAGACCCAGCTACAGTGCAAGGTCAGACAACAGCCTCATCTAGGAGTAGGGCGGCCAGTGAGTTTTTCTCACAGGGTAATGTCAATATTCCAACACATTCCTGGAATAGGCTCAGAGGTAGCAAGTGCTGCAGCAACAGCCGACTGGAGACATCACAGGTCAATGTACATATTTGTCATTGCACAGGCCCTGGACTTCATCCAGACTGGCCCAGGGCACAGCATATCAGGTCACATCAGGGTACAGGGCCCAGCGCATCAGGGTAAAATGCACATTAGGGCACAGCACATCAGGGTACAGAGCCCAGCACATCAGGGCACAGCACAACAGACCACATCAGGGAACAGAGCATAGCATATCAGGGCACGGGACACAGCACATCAGGACAGGGCACATGGAATATCAGGGTACAGGGCACAGTACATCAGGGCTCAGCACATCAGGACAGGGCACATGGCACCACAGGGTACAAGACACAGCACATCAGGACAGGGTACATCAGGACATGGAACATCAGGACACGGGACACAGCACGTCAGGGTACAGGGCACAGCACGTCAGGGTACAGGGCACAGCACATTGGGTTGCAGGGCACAGTAGGACACAGCACATCAGGGGATAAGACATCAGGGCAAAGGACATTGGGGCACAGCACAACAGGGCACATCAGGGCATGTGGCACATCAGAGCACGTGGCACATCAGAGCACGTGGCACATCAGGGCACGTGGCACATGAGGGCACATCAAAGCACATGGGGCACATCAAAGCACATGGGGCACATCAGGGCACAGTGTTTACTAGTTTTCTTCAAATGCAGAGTAGCGCAGGAAGCATCTGTGATAAGTTCTCTCTCATGTCACGCTGCTCCCCGGCGGCCCCTCCTCTCTTCTCGTCCATCCCCATTTGCTTGTGACATCATCACAGACGCTTCCTGCACTACTCTGCATGCTGGCTAAATCTCGATCTACCCGTCAGGCGCCAGCTGTGGGTGATTGACGGGTAGATCGCCGCGGACCTTCGGGGGAATAAACCGCAGAACAACTGGGAAACCCCAGTTGAGAAACTATGCAATAGGCAAATTAGGTGGCCACTGAAACCGGCCCACTGAGCCATCGGCCCGCCGGGAAACTCCTGGTAGTCCCGATGGCCAGTACATGTATGCCATTGCACGATGGATCATTAAATGTTGTCTGAAAGTTTTATTGAATTGTGATCACATCGCAAAGGCCAGAGTGCAACTTTTTGGAGTGCAGGACTCTGATCATTACATACCTGATGGGCCCTAGAACATTGCATCCACCGGTTGAATGTGGAGAAGGGTTGTCACCGCTCCAGGAGCTTTTAACAGACAAAAGGTAAATCAATCTTGGCTCGGAGGTCGTAGGTGCTGGCAAATGCTGATAGCGATGAACATGAATAAATTCTGGATAGCCGCACTCGTAGATTAGCCTTGTATATTTATTTAAAGGGTGCACATCAAATTCAAAAAATCACAAATCATGAGCTATGAGTAAGCACTTACGTTAATGTGAAACGTCAGCTCTTTCCTGTCTGCTGTGATTTTTTTGAATTTGATGTGCCCCCCTTAAATAAATATACAAGGCTAATCTACGAGTACGGCTATCCAGAATTTATTCATGTTCATTAAGATTGCATCCACCACCGTGAGAGGCGGACTGTTCAGGGAGAGGTACCTGTTTCTCTGAGTTGCTCCCTGTGCGGATCTTGGGGCTTGTTGGGCTTGCCTAGGTCTCTTCCTCCCTTTCCTGCAGCGCATCTGGTTTGGGAGCTGCTGGCAGGGTTTGCTCTCTGGTGAATCTGTTCTATTTGGGGGTGCTCAGGTACTTCCCTCCTGTCTGATCTCCATGGGGTGGTGATGGGACCCTACACTTCCTTGATTCCCCTGGAAACGCTTTCTGAAGTCCTGGAGACGTCAGTTTCCCGGGTGGAGGGGGCACTCATCTCTAGGGTGCACAAAAATGTTCTCGTCTTCATCTCCTCCTTGGAGGAGGACTCTGAGGCAGCGGTTGTTATGGTTGCGGTATCTGTACCGCCGATGACCCACACAGAGTCTGATCTGGCCCCCTCTGACAGTGAGGACAAATATTCCACTGCAACTGTTGTGCACGAGAAAGTGCTAATGCCTGTCTTGATATCCTCTGTGTGGGAGACCCTTAAAATTGGAGATTCCCCACAAAATTTTGGGAGGCAGCTTTTCTCTTTGGTACCCATAAACCATCGCATGTTAAATATTTTGACAAATTTGTTTACATGGAATTCATGATTTCTAAACAATTTTTCAGTTCCATATCCTTTTAAGGAGCTGCCTCTTAAATAGTGGACTTCATCCGCAGTTGTGGACTGGGCTGAATAAAGCTACTATATGATTCCAGTGGAAGAACCACCCTCGTTCAAGGACCCAATCGACTGGAGGGCTGAAGCAGTCACACATTCCATGTTTACAGTTGCCAACTCGGCCCTGTGTGCTGTTCTGGCCACAGCTCTGGTGTGCCAAACTCTAACGGAATGAGTAAAACTTATGCTCCCAAGGTTTGAATCAGGAACAGACATCCCCAGTCTATGTGGAGCTAGCAAATCAAATGGCTCAAGGCCTCAAGTACTTGTTTGATGCATCGCTGGATGCGGACCCCTTGCTCTGTAAACATTGTCTTGGCGGCTGTCTTACGCCATTGGTCAGTGGACCAGACTTCTAAAAAGGCACTTAACTGAGATACCTTTTCAGATTGTCCTTGGTGGCCTACCTGGACAGTCTCCTCCTTTGGGCGAAATCTCACTTTTCTTTGTTGGACAATTTGGCTAACACAATTCACATTCTGTAGGAATTCAGGTGGATCCTGAACTTCAAGAAGTCCTCCCTGGTTCCTATTACTCGGTTGGAGCACCTGGGTCTGATTCTGCACTCCGCTGAGACTAAGGTGTTTCTCTAAGCAAACAAGCTTCGGAAGCTCAGAATTTCAGTCTGGTGGTTGTCTTCTGTGCGATTTTTGCATGTAGGTCTTGTGTCTCATGGCTTCCACCTTCGAGTTGGTCCTGTATGCACTGTTCCACATTCTCAAGTTCTGCAGAAGAAAAACCTGACCAAATGGGACGAGTCCCCTTCAGCATTGGACGGACAGATTTGCATAGGACAGTCAGTCAAGTCCTATCTCCTGTGGTGACTTTGGTCTCAGTTTCTACCCGCTGGAGGGGATTGATGGGTCAGATGTTGGCTCAGGGCCTCTGGACAAAGGAGGAATCTTAGTTACTTATGAACACCCTGGAGCTACATGCACTCAAGTTTTGTCTGTCTCTGTAGGCAGGACATCTTCAGGGACTAGTCAGGATCCAGTCGGGCAGCACTACAGCGGTGGCCTGTGTCGCTCACCAGGGCGGAATTAAGAGTTTGATGGTGGCACTGGAATTCTCCTCCCAGATTCTTTGTTGGGTGGAGCTTCATGTTCCTGCTCTTTCTGTGGGTAACATTTTAAGCGTGGAAAACTGGCAGACAGATTACCTCAGCCATCTAGTTTTTGGCCAAGGAGAGTAGGCCTTACATCCGGTAGTCTTCTGCCAGATAAGCCTGCTGTGTGGCACCCCAGACATGGATCTTCTGGCATCTTGTCTCAACAGGAAGGTGCCAAAGTTTGTAGCATGGATAGAGGACCATTGGCTGGATGTGTGAGGGATGGTCTGGTGGAGCCAATAGAGTCTCATTTATGCTTTTTCTGCCTCTAAAGCTTCGCCCAGATCTGTTAGTCATATTCTTGTCTTTTTGGTAGCTCTATATTAGCCCTGTCGGCCCTGATGCGCCAACGTGCTGCCACTAGTTGCGGATGTCCCCTGGCGTCTTCCTCTGTGAGTGGACCTTCTGCCCCAAGGACCAATCTTTCACCCTGCTTTACCGTTGCTTGCTTTGACGGCCTGGCTCTTGAAAGCCAGATTCTGAGAGACAAGGGATTGTCGGTCTCTTTATTCCTAATGTTAAAGGCACGAAAAAATCCACTTTCTAGGAAGATCTTCCATTGTACCTGGAAAGCCTACATTTCGTGGTGCGAGTCTACACGTTTTTATCTGCGCACCTTCCCGGTGGCTAGGATCTTGGTTTTTCTCCAGCGGGGTGCTGATCAGAAGCTTGCTTCGAGTACCATTAACCCTAGGTTCACCCGTGCGCTTTTTAGTGCGTTTTGCAGTTTGCAGAAATGCACTACAGTCCATTTAACTGGGTTTCCTATGGTACACGTTCACATCTATGCGGTTTTCAGCCGGTGCAATTTTAGAAAGGGTCAGGGAGTTTTTTCCCACAGCAGATTTCGTTTTGCGTGCCATAGACTGCAATGGACCTGCACCAAAAATGCTGCATTTTTGATGCGTTTTACATGACTTTTGCATTTATTTTCTTTCCATAACACACTGTGTATAGCTGGTTGTTAAGGAGTGGGCCAGGAAGCCAGCCGCCGTGTCCTTAACAACCGATGAGTCATCAGCTGTCAGCGACTTCCCCCGTTGACAGCTGAATGTAAAAACAAGGATTGCTGGCAATAAAAACATTGGCAAAAAACATGGGGTCCCCCTCCAGTCCATACCAGGCCCTTTGGGAGAGGAGGGGTGAGAACCCCCCATGCCCAAATTTGTTTACAAGATGGTGTGGGGTTCCCCCCCCCTAAAATTAATGCCAGACCCTTATCTGGACATGCAGCCCAGCAGGTCAGGAAATGGAAGGGACGAACAAGCACCCTCCCTCCTGAAACCTACCTGGCCACATGCCCTCAACAGGTGGCGTGACCGAGTGCCCCGCCCCTTAGTTATTTCAGAATGGTCAGATGGCAGGAGCCTTTGGTGCGAGCGGGGCTTTTCTTTCTTAGAGTCGCCAGTGTGGCGGGCGTCATACTACCCCATACTTATTCACATGGGGGGGCAGGATCTGGGGGCCCCCTTGTTAAATGGGGCTTCCGGATTTTGAATAATCCCCCGCCCACAGAGTTTTCTACAACTACTTGGGAATGTTTTGGATAATACATCCAAAGAAATTCTAGTGGAAAAAGTACCCCTTTTGCCATTTAAGGAAAGGAGTAAATGTATTTTTGTTTTTAAAGCTCCTTCTCCTGTGCCAGGGGCATCAACCTCCAGGCAGTCACGACGGCTTTCGCCATCAGGTTCAAAAGGTAATCCTTAGAGTTAACCCCAGGGAAAAAAGGTCTTGGGGGAGGAAACCTACACGATACTGAAGCCTCCTTATGAGGAGGCGCCCCTGCTCGGTCAAATAGGGGGATTTCTTCTGCAGTTCTCAAGGATCTGGCAGGAAGAGTGTCGAGACGAATGGGGGACTTCCTCAATAGCTCTAAGGTACAAACTGGAGTTCTAAGAGTTCCCATCTCCTCGGTTTCTCAGATCAAACGTTCCTAAAGATTCAGAGAAAAAGTAGTCTTTCTCTCAAGCATTGGACCATCTTTTGGCAAAAAGTGATCATGGTGGTCCCCATGTAAGAGCAGAGGTTGGGGTTTGGTTCAAACTTCTTTTCCACGGTGCCAAATCTGAATGGACATTCTGGATCTCAAAAATCTAAATTAAATTCCTGAATATAACCGCTCTTTTTTTCGCATGGAGTCAATCCAATCAGTTATCAATCAGTTATCTCCATCCTACAAGGGATGGCGTCAATTGACATCAAAGATGCATACCTTTCCTCGCTCACTAGTAATATCTACTTTTCAAGGTGGAAAATCTTCATTTTCAGTGTGTAGCTCTGCTTTTCGGTCTAGCTACTGCACCTTGAGTGTTTACAAAGGTTCTGGCCCCTCTTCTAGTCAGATTAAGGGCTCAAGGTATAACAATTATACTTTACCTAGACGATCTGTTCTTCATAGACCAGTCGGTAGCCTGCTTAGACCAAAGTATGGTCACCACATTCAACTACCCAGAATATCTAGGTCGGATTCTCAACCTAGAAGAAATCTTCTTTAAAACCATGATGAAAGCTAAAATACTTGGGTCTGATCATAGACACACCCAGAAAAGGGTATTCTTGTCCCAGGCAAAGATCAGCGCCATAAAGGAACTGATTCTGGTGGTCGAAGCAAGATGAATTCTTCTATTCAGCTTCGCATGAGGTTGTTGGGAAAGATGGTGGCTTCATTCGAGGCCGTTCCTTATGCTCAGTTTCATTCAAGACTGCTGCAAAACAGTATCCTATTGGCTTGGAACAAAGGGTTCAAGCTCTAGATTCCCAATGTGTCTGACACCAAAGCCTAAGGCCACATCACCCTGAAATGTTGGAGGCTAAGCAGGTTCAGGCCTGGTTAGTGCCTGGATGGGACACCGCCTGGAAATGCCAGGTGCTGTAGGCTGGGTGTGCCGGAGCCTCAGTTTATGGCTGATAAGCAAAAATCTGGGGAAAGGGGAAAATCCTTCCTTCAGTTACCTGGGAAATGGTAAAATATGCCAACCTTTTTTTGGGTTGAGAAGCAGTCCTGGAAGAGGCAACTGTCCAAGAGAAGTGGCCCAGATCAGAAAGGGTCTTGCCCATTGACATTCTAGAAATTCAGGCAGAGTGCTTGGTCCTGAGGGCCTGAACGTTCAGTTTACGGAATTGTCCTGCCAGGATTCAATCCGATAATACCCCAGCAATGGCCTATATTAATTACCAAGGGGGCACAAGAAGTTGTGCGGCCCAGAGAAAGGTGAATTATATCCTATCTTGGGCAGAAAATAATGTACTTTGCCTATCGGCAGTCTTCATTCTAGGAATTAAAAAATTGGCAGGCGGACTACTTGATTTGCCAGCAGTTGTTCCCGGGAGAATGGTTCCTTCACCCCGATATCTTCCTGTCAATATGTCAAAGATGGGGGATCCCAGATGTAGATCTGTTTGCGTCCAGGTTCAACAAAGAAATCAACAACTTTGTGTCAAGAACAAAGGATCTGCTAGCATGCAGAACAGATGCCTTGCTATTTGCGTGGAATCAGTTCTCACTGATTTATGCATTGCCTCCTATTCTGCCTGCGTCCACGACTTCTTCGCAGGATCAAGCAGGAAGGGAAGTCTGTGATTCTTGTGGCCCTCAGCGGGGCCCAGGAAATCTTGGTATACAGAGATCGTAAAGATGGCAATAGGGGACCCATGGACCCTACCGCCACGGCCAGACCTTCTCTTGCAAGGTCCAGTATTACATCCTACTTTACAAACGCTAAATTTAACGGTTTGGCTATTGAGACCCGCACTCTGAAGAAGCGTGGACTGTCAGGTTCAGTGGTTTCTACCTTGGTTAATGAAAGGGAGCCGGCCTCCATAATTATATATTATGGAGTCTGGGAAGCGTATGTCTCCTGGTGTGAAACCAAGGGTTGCACCCCAGGAAATAGGTCAAAGGTACAATCCTTGACTTTCTGCCAATCGGGTGAGAAATCAAGCTGGCCTTGAGTGCTTTCTAAGGACAGGTCTCGGCCTTATCGGTATTATTTCAATGACCACTTTGCATTCTTTGGTTCGTAACTTTATTCAGGGGGTAACGGGGCTTAATCTCCGGTTAGGTCACCCTTGAACCCTTGGGACTTGAATTTAGTTTTGTCGGCATTACAAAACAGCCTTTTTTTGGGCAGATGCGACATATTCCCTTGGTCCTTTTTGACAAGGAAACTATTTTTTCTGGTAACCATATCTGCTGCAAGAAGGGTATCAGAATTGGCTGCTCTTTCTTGTAAAGAGCCTTATTATTATTGTTTTCAAGGATAAGGTAGTATTGCATGCTCATCCTAACTTTTTACCGAAGGTAGTATTAGGTTTTTATCTAAACCAGGATATTGTTCTACTTTCATTTTTTTCAAGAACCCTGTTCTATGGAAGAAAAATCATTACATTTTCTTGATGTGGTGAGAGCAGTCAAAGTCTACTTAAAGGCGACTGCTCAGATTCGGAAAACGGATGTTTTTGTTTGTGTTGCCTTAAGGTCCTAAAAAAGGACAGGTAGCATCGAAATCTACTATTTCTAAATGGATTCGACAAGTAATCGTTCAAGCTTATGGTTTAAAGAGGTAGTTTCTACCCTCTCAAATCAAAGGGCTGTTAGTGCTTCGTGGGCAGTGCATCACCAAGCCTCCATGGCTCAAATCTGCAAGGCCGCAACTTGGTCTTCAATCCATACATTTACCAGATTCTATCAGGTGGATGTAAAAAGACATGAGGATGTCGCCTTTGGGCGCAATGTACTGCAGGCAGCAGTATAAGTTCTCTGATCTCATGGTGCCCTACTTTTGTTGTCTCCCTCCCCTCAGTTGGCATTGCTCTGGGACATCCCACATAGTAATTACTATGGCTCTGTGTCCCGTGATGTACGATTAAAGAAAATAGGATTTTTATAACAGCTTACCTGTAAAATCCTTTTTCTTTTGAAGTACATCATGGGACACAGAGGTCCCGCCCCTCTTTCTAGTATACACGTTTATTGCTTTGCTACAAAACTGAGATCCTCTGGTATGGAAGGGGTTATACTGTATAGGGCAGAAACTTCCTGTTTAGGCTGTGCCAGTGTCCAGCACCTGAAGGTGGACTATAACCCACATAGTAATTACTATGGCACTGTGTCCCGTGATGTACTTCAAAAGGAAAGGATTTTATAGGTAAGCTGTTATAAAAATCCTATTTTTTTTTTTTTGGAAGTCGGCTGAAAGTTGATGACTCATCGGTTGTTAAGGATGTGGCGGCTGACTTCCTGGCTCGTTCCTTAACAACCAGCTGCACGCAGTGTGTTTACAAAGAAAAAATATGGAAAAGGCATCAAAAACACGTTTTGAGAAACACAAAACGCATCAGAAATTGCATAGGGGTGAATCTAGGGTAAGGGCCAGATTTCAGCCTTTGTGGTTTTCTTTTGGTGTCCCCTAACTATGTATTCCTTGATTAGTACCACACCGGGTGTTGGAGCTGGCGGCTTTATCCTGCAAATCCTCTTATATTGTCTAGCAATAAGGATAAAGTAGTTCTTCGCCTGTGTCCTTGCTTTTTACGAAGGTGGTGTCCGATTTTCATCTGAATGATGACATAGTGCTTTTGTCTCTCTGTCTGCACCCCTTACACCCAAAAGATATTGGGCTTCATTCTCTGGATGTGGTTTGAGCAGTATGTGTGTATCTATACACTATGGCCCATTTCCACAAAATGGACTACAGTTTTTGTGAATGTGGATGGCCCGATTAAAGGTTTGGCAGTCTCTTTTGCTACTATTTCCTGTTGGATTACACAGACTGTTGTTCAGGCCTATGCCATCAGGGGTCAGACTCCTCCCTTTCTAATCACAGCGCACTCCACTAAGGCTGTTCGTGTGTCCCAGGTGTGCAAAGCTGCTACCTTGTTGTCTTTCCACACCCTTACCAAGCTATATAAGGTTGTTGTTTTGTATCTTCGGATGCTTATTTTGGCCGCAAGGTTTTGCAGGTTGGTATATGAAATTGTTAAAGTACTTGATAGTTTTAAACTCCCGTCATTAGATGCAACACCCTTAAGCAACTAAATAGTCCCATTACCTCGGCCAAAATCTTAGTGATAAATCTGTGATCTCTTCATAAGTCTCCGGGGGCAGATGGGTTATCTGCAGAAAACTACAAGGCCTTCTCAAGTATCCTTACTCCTTACCTCACTGGACTTTTCAATGAAGAGGCAACGTCTGGCACTTTCCAAGGTGAAATTCTTCAGGTCATAATAGTAACTTTGCCGAAGCCAGGTAAAGATCCCTCTATTCCCCAGAACTTTAGGCCCATTTCTTTACTAAATTCATATCTCAAAATCGATGCTAAAATTGTAATGAATTGTCTTCTATCTTTCACTCCTATGTTAATTGGTCTGGATCAGATGTCCTTTGTAAAGGGGCGGCAAGCACCTGATGACACACGAAGGATAATTAACTTGATCAGATACGCCAAGCATACTGGTACCCCTGCTGTTCTACTGGCCTTAGATGCAGAAAAGGATTTTGATAGGGTCCACTGGGGTTACTTATCCCAAATTTTTTTATTTCTCAAAATTGAGCCACTGGCCAAACTCATTAGGTCTGACTCCTTAGTGCATGGTATTAAAATAGGAGAATACAAGCATAGGCTGGGGTTGTTTGCTGATGATATCATTTTGACTCTCGCTAATCCTGAAGTCTTTTTCCCAGAGTTCAGGAACTATTAAATGTCTTTGGGACGATATCTCACTATAAAGTTAACACTAATAGATGCTACGCTCTACCGATAAGGATAACAAAAACAAAACTAGAATTGTTGAAAAATGTTTCCCTGCAATTGGGACTCCCAGTCTATTATTTGTCTACTTAGGTATACAGCTGACTTCCCCTTTGGATAACCTGCATATAAGGTCAACTACCCTACACTACTGGCACAAACGGGAAGTGCTATGAACAATTTGGGAAAACTTCAACTTTCATGGATAGGCAAGATTGTAGGGTTCACATAGCAAATACTACCAAAACTGCTTTATCAATTCAGAGCAATGCCTATACCTATTCCTACCCCTACCAAATTATTTACTAGTTTGATGGCATTGATTAGAAAATGTATGTGGGTAGGAAAATTGGTGGTAGGTTAATTGGCTTCTATCCAAAATTGGCCCTAGTATATGAAGGGGGACCTTTTATTGTGGGCTCCTTGTGGGTAGGGACCGATGTGAATGTGCAATGTATGTGTGGAGCACTGCGCAAATTGACGGCGCTATATGGGTACCTTAAATAATATATAATGGAGGAGCATCTTGGTGAGACACAATGTACTGGGATGGGGACAGTTGTGGCCACACGCCCACACTCACTCAGGTTGAACTGGATGGACTGGTGTCTTTATTCAACCTTACTAACTATGTATATACCTCACCCCATATGGGAAATTATTAGAGGAATGCACCCCAACAAACAAAAGGGGATCTCCTTCTATGAGCGCTGCAATTTTCCTACCCTTGAACAGAAACTACTGGTTATGCTGAAATGGGAAGCAGACCTTTCACAAGGAATCAATGGCTTAAAGCCCTGCATTTTAATAGTAAACCGTCTTCCTTTACAGATCACTGGGATACATCCCAAAAGATCTTACACAGGTAGTATTTGACCCCATATAGGCTTCACATACTACAGCCCCCATCATTCCGTTTATGCTGGAGAAATTGTCAACAAGTAGGCAGCCTATACCATGTACTATGGAACTGTCCCAAAATATGTTGTTTTTGGAAATCTATCTCAAGATTTCTGGCATCAGTGACAGGGCTTTTGACCTCTCTTGCACCTGCTCTAACATTCCTGAGTTTGGGGTTGGACGCTTATCCTCGGTCCCTGTGAACAGTGGTAGCACATACACTATTCGCCTCACACAAAATTATCACCCAGAACTGGCATACTGTCGCTCCCCCTAGTTTTTCATCAGTAATATCTAAGATTAATATGCAATGTCAGTATAAAAGATTTTTAGCCTATAAAGAGCAGAAGGCATCTAAATGTTTCAAAAATTGGGCACCCTGGTTGGGTCACCCCTAGGCCAAATTCTTTGATGCCATACTACATGTCTGATGCATTCTATATAATGAATGGATTCAGGTTTCTGCGTCTCAGGATAGGATTAATGTACATGATAATATCTTTCTACTTTTTATGACACCCCTCTTTATAGGTGGAATTTTAGTTTCATCAATTTCACCCTTCACTTATGGCTTAGTACCGGTTGTTGCAGCAAAAAAAAAAAAAAGACAATTCCCAGCTCACTTACCAGCTAGCCTGCAACAAAACCAAACTGACCCTGTCTAAACATTCATGTTAAAGACAAGGAATTTAGTCACACACATTATAGTTAACTGTTTTTATACTGAATAAAATAAAATAATGTATTTTCTAATTAATTGTTTTTCATCTATTTATACTTCTTAGAGCCACAATTAAAGTTCCATTCAGTTCTATATACCTTTTTAAGAAAACATTTGCATATATTTACGGGATAGTGCCTCTATAGAAGGGATGGTATTTTCGCGCTCGCCCCACCCTGACACATAGTCACACACATTAGCAAACATTTGTAAACCACAGACGCCATGTCAAGGCACCCCAGTGTACTGTGGTCCTAACTCCATAACTTTAAGACAGTCCCAAATTGGAGCACATATAGCGGGTAAAATAAGTATTGAACACATTTTTGATCACCATTTTTCTAGGTAAATATAATTTCTAAAGGTGCTATTGACATGAAATTTTCACCACATTTCGTTAACAACCCATGCAATCCATATATACAAAGAAACCAAAACAAATCCGTTCAGAAATTGTTATTGTGTAATAAAATGGAATGATACGGGGAAAAAATATTAAACACTACTTGGAACAAAATGCTTTGTTACATAGTCAGGTTGAAAAAAAAGACACGAGTCCATCTAGTTCAACCAATAAAACTAAAGTTAGTAATGACGGCTTCAAGATACCTCCTGTATGGAGAAACTAGTTGCATGCATGGCTACTATTTTTTTTTTTTTTTTACTCTATACAAGAATATATCCATTGACCTCATTACTGCATCTCCATAGAGTAACCAATCAACCTACATATACAGTGGATATAAAAATTCTACACACCCCTGTTAGAATGTCAGGTTTCTGTGATGTAAAAAAATGAGACAAAGAAAAATAATTTCAGAACTTTTTCCACCTTTAATGTGAACTAGAAAACTGTACAACTGTAGCTGTGTTCAGAATTAGGCAATCACATGCAAACTCATGTTAAATAGGAATCAGTACATACCTACCATCATTTAAAGGGCCTCTGATTAACCCCAAATAAAGTTCAGCTGTTCTAGTAGGTCTTTTTTGACATTTTCTTAGTCGCATCCTACAGCAAAAGCCATGGTCCGCTGAGAGTTTCCAAAGCATCAGAGGGATCTCATTGTTAAGAAGGGTACAAAAGAATTTCCAAGGCAATAGATACCATGGAATACAGTGAAGACAGTCATCATCAAGTGGAGAAAATATGGCATAACAGTGAAATTACCAAGAACTGGACGTTCCTCCAAAATTGATGAAAAGACGAGAAGAAAACTGGTCATGGAGGCTGCCAAGAGGCTTACAGCAACATAAAGAGCAGCAGGAATATTTAGCACTGTACTTTTTAGTACTGGCTGTGCGGTACATGTGACAACAATCTCCCGTATTCTTCATATGTCTGGGCTATGGGGTAGAGTGGCAAGACTGAAGCTTTTCTTATGAAGAAAAACATCCCAGCCCGGCTAAATTTTGCAAAAACACATCTGAAGTCTCCCAAAAGCTTGTGGGAAAATGTGTTTATGGTTTGAAAGGTTGAACTTTTTGCCCATAATTCCAAAAGATATGTTTGGCACAAAAACAACACTGCACATCTCCAAAAAAACACCATACCCACAGTAAAGCATGGTGGTAGCAGCATCATACTTTGGGGCTGTTTTTATTCAGCTGGAACAGGGGCCTTAGAAGATGAAGAGGAACGTCATCTTTCAGCATGACGATGACAAGCATACATCCAAACCAACAAAGGAATGGCTTCTCCAGAAGATTAACGTTTTGGAATGGCCCAGCCAGTGCCCAGACCTGAATCCCATTGAAAATCTGTGGGGTGATTTGAAGAGAGTTGTGCACAGGAGATGCCCTCGCAATCTGACAGATTTTGAGTGTTTTTGCAAAGAAGAGTGGGCAAATATTGCAAAGTCAAGATGTGCCATGCTGATAGACTCATACCCAAAAAGACTCAGTGCTATAATTAAATCAAAAGGTGCTTCAAAAAAAGTATTGAGTTAAGGGTATGGACACTTATGCAATCATATTATTTTAGTTTTTTTATTTTTACTTCCCTCCACTTAAAAGATTTCAGTTTGTTGTTCAACTGAGTTGTACAGTTTATAGGTCACATTAAAGGTGGAAAAAGTTCTTAAATGATTTGTCTTTGTCCAATTTTTTTACATCACAGAAACCTGACATTTTAACAGGGGTGTGTTGACTTTTTTATATCCACTGTATATACAGTGGGGACGGAAGGTATTCAGACCCCCTTAAATTTTTCACTCTGTTATATTGCAGCCATTTGCTAAAATCATTTAAGTTCATTTTTTTCCTCATTAATGTACACACAGCACCCCATATTGACAGAAAAACACAGAATTGTTGTCATTTTTGCAGATTTATTAAAAAAGAAAAACTGAAATATCACATGGTCCTAAGTATTCAGACCCTTTGCTGTGACACTCATATATTTAACTCAGGTGCTGTCCATTTCTAAAGATCATCCTCGAGATGGTTCTACACCTTCATTTGAGTCCAGCTGTGTTTGATTATACTGATTGGACTTGATTAGGAAAGCTACATACCTGTCTATATAAGACCTTACAGCTCACAGTGCTTGTCAGAGCAAATGAGAATCATGAGGTCAAAGGAACTGCCTAAAGAGCTCAGAGACAGATTTGTGGCAAGGCACAGATCTGGCCAAGGTTACAAAAAAATTTCTGCTGCACTTAAGGTTCCTAAGAGCACAGTGGCCTCCATAATCCTTAAATGGAAGACGTTTGGGACGACCAGAACCCTTCCTAGAGCTGGCCGTCCTGCCAAACTGAGCTATCGGGGGAGAAGGGCCTTTGGTGAGAGAGGTAAAGAAGAACCCAAATATCACTGTGGCTGAGCTCCAGAGATGCAGTCAGGAGATGGGAGAAAGTTGTAGAAAGTCAACCATCATTGCAGCCCTCCACCAATCGGGGCTTTATGGCAGAGTGGCCTGACGGAAGCCTCTCCTCAGTGCAAGACACATGAAAGCCCGCATGGAGTTTGCTAAAAAAAAAAACACCTGAAGGACTCCAAGATGGTGAGAAATAAGATTCTTTGGTCTGATGAGACCAAGATAGAACTTTTTGGCTTTAATTCTAAGCGGTATGTGTGGAGAAAACCAGGCACTGCTCATCACCTGTCCAATACAGTCCCAACAGTGAAGCATGGTGGTGGCAGCATCATGCTGTGGGGGTGTTTTTTAGCTTCAGGGACAGGACGACTGGTTGCAATTGAGGGAAAGATGAATGCGATTAAGTACAGGGATATCCTGGACAAAAACCTCCAGAGTGCTCAGGACCTCAGACTGCGCAGGAGGTTTACCTTCCAACAAGACAATGACCCTAAGCACACAGCTAAAATAACGAAGGAGTGGCTTCACAACAACTCCGTGACTGTTCTTGAATGGCCCAGCCAGAGCCCTGACTTAAACCCAATTGAGCATCTCTGGAGAGACCTAAAAATGGCTGTCCACCAACGTTTACCAGCCAACCTGACAGAACTGGAGAGGATCTGCAAGGAAGAATGGCAGAGGATCCCCAAATCCAGGTGTGAAAAACTTGTTGCATCTTTCCGAAAAATACTCATGACTGTATTAGATCAAAAGGGTGCTTCTACTAAATACTGAGCAAAGGGTCTGAATACTTAGGACCATGTGATATTTCAGTTTTTCTTTTTTAATAAATCTGCAAAAATGTCAACAATTCTGTGTTTTTCTGTCAATATGGGGTGCTGTGTGTACATTATTAAAGTGGTGTTCCGGCCGAAATTATACTTTTTAAATAAAAATACCCCTATAATATACAAGCTTAATGTATTCTAGTAAAGTTAGTCTATAAATGAAGGTCTGTTTTGTTAGTTTATAGCAGTAGTTTGTTATTTTATAAACTTACAGCAGGCCGTGGCCATCTTAAATGTGGGCATCTGAATACAGACTGTATTTCTTCCTGGATCTCATCCTTGCAGATCTCGCACATGCTCAGTGCAGCACAAGCGGTGTAATAGGTTTCAGGTCAGGTTTCCATAGCAACGGCAGTTTCAGAGGAAGTTGCCGCCCCACATGCTCAGTGCAGCACAAGCAGTGTAATAGGTTTCAGGTAAGGTTTCCATAGCAATGGCAGTTTCAGAGGAAGTTGCCACCCCTTCCCAGAAGGCATTGCAAACAGGAAATGATGCGATGGGCCGCGGCCAGGGAGGAGGAAGTGAAAAATGAACACAGCAGATATACAGTAGGTGCTGAGAAAAAAAATTAAAAAATATCCAATTTGTTTACAGTGCACAGTTTAGTGAGGGATGCTGAAGAGTTGTAAAAGTGGGTGGAACTCCACTTTAATGATAAAAAATGAACTTAAATGATTTTAGCAAATGGCTGCAATACAACAAAGAGTGAAAAATTTAAGGGGGTCTGAATACTTTCCGTCCCCACTGTGTATATGGACACATATAAGGATAAGCCATGTTTACCAATCCATTAAAAATTAAAGCATATGCAACTGTACCATAGGTCAAAAATATTTATCTGCTATTCTCATGAACTGCTTTACCCTAGGTTTTCTAACTTTATCCTGATGAGGGTACAAGCTTCTTATTCCATCTTTTTCCTTCCTTTTTAATCTTTCCCTTCCTTTTACCTGTCCCCCAGAAACAAAATAAATAAAACCGGAAACCCCCCCCCTCCCGGCATCTTTCTCCTGGCTTCCCTCTCAAAACCTACACATCCCCTTCCCCTCCAAGATATTGACCCTTCAACCCCAAAAGGGACTGATCTTTATATAAACAAATGGGGGTCCAAATCCTCCAATACTGCTCCCATTGCTCCCCCTACTCTTTCCTTAACATAATAAGACCTTAAATTTTCTGAATTTCTGTAATCCTAGCCATCCATTGAGGTTTTGTCAGCGCCACTCAACTCTTCCAAAGCACAGGTATACATACTTTTGCAGCCATTTAAAAGATGTTTCAACAATGAGTTTTTATAGCTTTTGTTGGATAAGGGAGTGTCATGGAGCAAGTACGCTACAAGCTTCCTTTCAGGAGCCACACCTGTTAGATCTTTAACCTTGTGTTCAACCATTTCCCAAAAGTAATTTATCTTCGGGCATTCCCAGAAAATATGAAATGGTGTTCCCTCCGATTCCTGACAGCCCCAGCTTATCTCTGAGGTCTGAGGGAACCTATGGTGTAATACTAATGGCGTTTGGTGCCATCTTGTTAGGAGTTTATAGCCACCTTTTATATTTTTTCGCCACTAAGGACTTGTGAGAAAATAATAAAATTCTATTTTTTTGAGTTTGCGTGAAGTCAATTTGTAGCCCTCTTTCCCATTGTTGAATAAATGGAAGATCTTCTGGAGCATTAGCTAATATCAACGAGGAGTATAGATGAGATATGTCTCATTGGCTTTCCTGCGAGGCAGGTCTGCTCAAACATGGTCAGGCCTCTTATCTTAGAATACATCTCTGGTAAGGTGAAAAGGTAAGCACCAAGCTGAGGAAGTCCAAAGTGTGGGAGAAATTGCAAGTAATTTCATGGCTCATCATGAGCTGATTTTCTTGACAAAAATGCCACAAACTGGAGAAGCCTCGACAATTAAGTATGTCAAATTGAGGATATAATCAATCCAGGTTGAAAGGATGGATTACCCCAAATTGGGATTAAATGGCTAGAAAAAGGTGAGAGATCGGTATATTTAAAAAACAATCTTACAGAATTAAGAGTGGCTCCAGTCAATGGGTGTTGACTGTCCTTCATTGGAATGACGTCCCCTGGAATCCAGCTAACGGTATACCCACAGTCATCTGTTCCAAATAAACTCATTTGTTTTTGTTTTCTCATTGAGCACACCAATTGTGTATTCTCGATAAGTGCACTGCTTCATGATATTTTATTTAATTGGGAAAACCGATACCACCTTTTGGCTTTGGGAGTGTCAAGATAGATCTACGCATCTAGTTTGGTAGTGACTGTAACAAATAATACAGTCGGGCATAACATTTATTTTAATAATGTTAGTCCGACCAAACCAGGTAAACGGCTCCATAACCCATTTCCAGAGATCTAATGTAAGTGTATGTATCAATGGGGGAAAATTAGGTCAAAAAAATGTACACAGATTTTTCGGAATATTTGTACCTAGGTAATGAATATATGAATCCATCCATTTAAAGTTGAATGGAGAGCCTATGTGATTTTTAACCATTGCGTCTATGCTCACTCCCATTGCTTCAGATTTTGAATAATTCACTTCGAAAGGGCACCATATCTCCAAAGGTCTTCCAAAAGCGATGGCAGTGGGGAAATAACAAAAAAGAATCAAATCATCCACATATGCTGCTAATTTGTGTAGCATCCCCTTCGTCTGAATACCCTTTATATCCTGAATGGCCCTAACCATTTGTGAAAATGGTTCCAGGTTAAGTAAAAAGATAAGGAGAAACAGAGGGCAGGCTTGCCAGTGACCATTATGTTTAGCATACACTTCTGAGGTTGTATCATTGGTCCTCACTCTAGCTGAGGGAACTGAATCCTGAAATCCAACTATACATCCCTTCTTCGCCCAGGCCTGTATGTTCTAAAGTGGCTATTAGGAATGTCCAATCTACCCTATCAAATGCTTTTTCTGCATCCACAGATAAAAGCACTAAGGGTGGTAGGGGGAATAATGAATTTCATTGAGCACTTGTATATTGTCCCTACCTGGAATAAAACCCACCTGGTCTAGATGAATAAGAGTTCCTTTACGCTGTATTATTCTTGATGCCAAGATCTTAGTATAAATTTTCAAGACAGTATTTAGTAAGGATATAGGCCGATAGCTCAAACAATCCGCCAGATCCTTCCCCTCCTTTGGTATGACTGTTTGCCTGTAAAATGACCCTAAGCTGTATTTTACCTACCTTAAGAGAGTTATATGCCTGTACAAATCTGCTGGCCATTTTATCTACAAAAGACCTGTAGTAGAACAAAGTATATCCATCTGCCCCCGGGGCTTTCCCTGTCTTCATCGACTCTAATGCGCTTTTAAATTCTTCCTCTGAAATTGGAGCCTTTTAATTGCTCGATGGCTGATTTATGTAGTGTCGGCATCCCTGAATCCCTTATATAACGCCGTGCTGCCGAGCATTAATCCTCCTGTATGGGAGTAGTCTTCTGCTCTTTAAGATTATAAAAAGCCACATAATATTTTTTAAACTCGTGTATGATTTCCTTAGCTGATTTCACCAAGGTATTCCCTGCTGTTTTATTTTGCATAATTTAATTCCTAGTCCTAGCCATTTGCAGGGCAATTGCTTAACATCCTACTTGCCTTATTTACAAATTCATAAAACATTGTTTGGCAGCGTGCAAATTTAACTTTAGCTTTCTCATTAAGCAGAGAATTTAATTTATCTCTCAGTTGCTGTAATTTATCCCCTATCTTTTGTGCTTGAGATTTCTTATGAGTTTTTTTTAGAGCTCTCGAATTTCTATTAACAAGGAGTCTATTTGGGAGGTAAGGAGTTTCTTACGATGAGATTCTAGTTCACTTCAGGTACCCCGAATAACGCGTTTATGTGCCTCCCATAGACCGATAGGGGAAACATCCATTTTACCATCCACAAAAAACAAATCAATTTCCTGTGCTATCTGACTTGTATGTTGGATCTTGCAAAAATTAATCTTCACTGCCATTCTCGTGACAACTTTTCGTCAAAATCAAGTGAACATGAAGTCGGAGCATGATCAGATGATGTCAATGATCAAATAGAGGCAGTGGAGAGAAAAGGGAGAGCACTCTGTGAAATAAAAAGATAAAAAGAAAGTCTATTCTCGTGTATGTTTTATGGAGATTAGAATAGAAAGTGTAGACTCTATCGTGTATGGAGTGTTCTCCAACTGTCCACTAGTTGGGCATGAATAAGCAATTGGAATTTAGGAAGCTTTGAGTAGGACACATGGGAGGCTCCCCTCGTTGTATCTAACAAAGGATCTGAAGATTACAATCTCCACCCACAAAGAGAAAGCCCCCCTATTTTGATCAATCCTAGATAATCGTGTTTCTAGACAAGAGACTTGTTCCTCATTTGGCAAATAGAGACCCACCAGTGTACTTTTCGCTCACAAAGAAACCCTTGAACTAGAAGAAGGCATCCCTTTTCATCTGTGAAAACCTGTGACTCCCTCCATGCGGTATGTTTCAATATCAAGATAGAGGCTCCTTTTGCTTTAAAGTTACTAGAGGCACTTAGGTACGCTATCAGGAATCTACTGTCCTCCAATTTGGGGAGTTTATTCTTTTTTAAGTGTGTCTCCTGAAGGAAAGCGATATAGGTTTTCAGTCTCCATAGTTCACTCAAAAGTTTTGTTCTTTTCATAGGGCTATTAAGCCCTTTCACATTTATGGAGTTAGAACAATGTGAGGTATAGCTATATCAAGTTATATCAAATCCGACCTGAGAAACTCAATAACCAGGAAAGTGGGAGAAAGTCCAAAAAAATTTTAAAAAAGGGGCACGAGGCTCGGGCACCCTTGGCCAAAAAAAAAAAAAAAACATCTCAAACACCCCTATTTTCTCCCTATTAAAAAAGGGAGAGAAGCGGTGATTCTACCAGTTTTATTTTCTTTCTTTGAAACCAATTAAAAGTTTCCTTGGCTTAGTGTTTGGGATCATTGTTTTGCTTAAATGTCCACTCTCATTTCATCTTCATCATCCTGGTAGATGGCAGCAGATTTTTATCAAAAATGTCTTTGTACATTTTTCCATTCATCCTTCCTTCAATGATATGAAGTTTGCTGAAATCTAGCCCCACTACATGATGTTCCCACTTCCAAACTACACTGTTGGTATGGTGTTTCTGGGGTAATGTGCAGTGCCATTTGACCTCCAAACATCATGTGTATTATTGCATCCAAAGAGTTCAATCTTGGTCTCACCTGACCAGGCTATATTCCCTGTGTTTCACAGGCTTGTCTAAATGTTGTGCAGCAAACTTTAAATAAGCTTCAACATGTTTTATCTTCAGCAATGAAGTCTTGCGCTGTGAGCATGCATACAGGCCATGGCGGTTGAGTGCATTACTTATTGTTTTATTTGACACAATTGTACCTGCTAATTCCAGGTCTTTCTGAAGCTCTTCAGAAGTGGTCTTTGGCTCCTGGACAAAGACCACTTTGGCCCCCGGTGTAAAGAAAGCCAGTGTCAGTGGGAATCAACTGTGTCCTGGTGTGTGCTGCTTTTTACTGCAGATCAATTTTGTTCTTTTTCCTGAGAAAAAAAGAAAAGACAAAAAGTGATCATTCCCTCTGTAAAGAGCTCTGTATTGATTATCAGAACAGGGCTCAGGGCAACATGTCACCGTCACCTGCTGCCAGATGCCACATGTCTTTCGCCATCATCACCTGCTGCCAGACGCCACATGTTGCTGCCACCATCACCTGCTGCCAGACGCCACGTGTCACTTGCCACCATCACCTGCTGGCAGATGCCACGTGTCACTTGCCACCGCCACATGTCACTTGCCACCGTCACCTGCTGCCAGATGCCACGTCACTTGCCACCGTCACCTGCTGCCAGATTGCACGTGTCACTTGCCTCGTCACCTGCTGCCACATGTCACGGTCACCTGCTGCCAGGTGCCACATGTCACTTGCCTCGTCACCTGCTGCCAGATGCCACCGTCACCTGCTGCCAGATGACACGTGTCACAGTCACCTGCTGCCAGATGCCACTTGCCTCGTCACCTGCTGCCAGATGCCATGTGTCACTTGCCATGGTCACCTGCTGCCAGATGCCACTTGCCACCATCACCTGCTGCCAGATGCTACGTGTCACATGTCACTTGCCACCATCACCTGCTGCCACATGTCACTTGCCACCGTCACCTGCTGCCACTTGCCATCCATAGCCTGGCTCTCTCTCCCTCCCCTTTAGTTGGGCATACTGGGGGCTGCAGTTTCCCTCTTAGGATTGCAATGGGCCAGTCCTTGGAACTACATTTCCCATGATCCTCCTTTTCGTGTTCCTTTTTTTGTTTTTTATTCTGCCCAATAGGAAGGAGAGGGCACCGCTGCCCGCTCCCGAGTACAGCAGCATGATAGGGGGAGAGAGAAGATCCGGCAGCTGCTCTCTCCACACAGAGACACAGCCGCTCTCCCCGCTGCTGACCGAGGGAAGGAGTTGGAATGGGAAGAAAACAGAGCCCTCTCCTGTACAGCGGTGGCTCGAGGGGGGGGGGGGGGGGCAGCGCAGTTTCTCCTCCTCAGGACTCGCAAGGGTCCGCGGCAACGGGCTTCGAATCTGCACCCCTCTGCCTCTGCTCGTGGCACCCGCCTAGGATGATGGCTTGGCCCTGGTTACAACTATTAGCGGTGCCAGCGGCTAGTGTGTACAGTCGCAATTATGAAGCACACTGCCGCACTTCACCTGCGCCCCCCTCCCTCCAGAAAATGGTACCGCCCAGGGCATCCGCCCCTTCCGCCCCTGCCTTGTACCGGCCCTGGTTATACCTATAGCGCTACTCTATAATCTTAAGATCACCGGGGATAAGCACGGAAAACCTCAGAAGCCACACCAGGAGCACCAGGTACAATAGGTGGCTGCAGGGGGCAGAGAAGAGTGAACAATATTTAGTTCTAAGGCTTGTATACAGGACACCGGGTAATACTCTATCATTTGTTCTAAGCCACATATAAAATGATGGAATCTAGAAGTATACTGAATCAAAAAGATGGTATAGTGAATTAGTTAAGTAGCTGGTATATGAAAACACATTTGGATGTAGTGTACAATCCAGTGAGCATAGCCAGATGAAGATGAAGCGTCCGTGTCCTGTGAGTCCCGCTATAGGTATAACCATCTGTCCCTGAGGAAGCCACCTCTGGCGAAACATGTAGGACGCTTCAAATACCTATTTACGGGACGGGCCACCACACTCTCAGGCCGAACCTCATTAAAAATCGCTACAAAGGATTTTAAATGGTCTACTTTTTGATGCACACCTTATCTCTGTAATCTCTATAAGTTGTTTTTTAAGACTTTGTTAACCAGTTACCAACCGGCCCATAGCCGAATGACGGCTGCAGGGCGGTTGGATAACTCTGGGTGGACGTACTATGACGTCCTCCCAGAATTCCCCTCTCGCGCCCCCTGGGGCGCGCACCCGAACACATCCGTGACCGCCGGGTCCAGGGGACCCGGCGCATCACGGATCCCAGTAAATGGCCGCTGATCGCGGCCGTTTACCATGTGATCGAGCCGTCAAATGACGGCGCGATCACATGTAAACAGACCGGCGTCATCTGATGACGCCGGTTCCTCTCCTCCCCTCCTGTGTACCGATCGGTACACAGTGAGCGGGGAGGGAGATGGATGGATGTCTGCAGCGCTATGGGCTGTATGTGTAGTGCCCACAGCGCTGCACAGAGACATCCATCCATCCATGCTCAGCCATCCCTCACTACTAATGCTGTGCAATACTCTGCAATACCCCCACAATACTCTGCAATACCCCCACAATACTCTGCAATGCTGTGCAATACTCTGCAATACCCCCACAATACTCTGCAATACCCCCACAATACTCTGCAATGCTGTGCAATACTCTGCAATGCCCCCACAATACTCTGCAATGCTGTGCAATACTCTGCAATGCTGTGCAATACTCTGCAATACCCCCACAATACTCTGCAATGCTGTGCAATACTCTGCAATGCCCCCACAATACTCTACAATGCTGTGCAATACTCTGCAATGCCCCCACAATACTCTGCAATGCTGTGCAATACTCTGCAATGCCCCCACAATACTCTGCAATGCTGTGCAATACTCTGCAATGCCCCCACAATACTCTGCAATGCTGTGCAATACTCTGCAATGCCCCCACAATACTCTGCAATACTCTGCAATGCCCCCACAATACTCTGCAATGCTGTGCAATACTCTGCAATGCCCCCGCCATACTCTGCAATGCCCCCGCCATACTCTGCCATGCCCCCGCCATACTCTGCCATGCCCCCGCCATACTCTGCCATGCCCCCGCCATACCCCGCCATACCCCGCCATGCTGAGCCATGCTCAGCTGTACTCGCCCTCTGTATGTGGCCAGGCTGTGGAAGTCTCACACATGGGGTATCGCCGTACTCAGGAGGAGCAGGAGAATCTATTTTGGGGTGTCATTTTTGGCATGTACATGTTATGTGGTAGAAATATTGTATAAATGGACAACTTAAGCGTTTTAACCACTTCCCGCCCGCCGGCCGTCATACAACGTCCTTGACTTTGTGCGGAGATATCTGAATGATGGTTGCAGCTACAGGCATCATTCAGATATCAGCTTTTTCAGCCGGCGATTCCCTACACCATGAGAACGATCATAGCAGCTGTTCCACTGCTTGATCGTTCTTACGGGAGGCGAGAGGGGATGTCCCCCCTTCCCGCCGCCTTGCGGTGCTTCTACCAACTCACCGCTACGATCGAAGCCAGGATCTTTTTTTTTTTTTTTTTTTTAAATTTCAGGCTTCCCAGCCTAGAGGTGAGATGTGGGGTCTTATTGACCCCATATCTCACTGTAAAGAGGACCTGTCATGCCATATTCCTATTAAAAGGATGTTTATATTCCTTGTAATAGGAATAAAAGTGGTCAAAATTTTTTTTTTTTGGAAAAAAGCATCAAACTAAAATAAATAAAGTAAAATGAACAATAAAAAAAAAAAAAAAAATTTTAAAGCGCCCCTGTCCCTGTGTGCTCGCATGCAGAAGCGAACGCATACGTAAGTCCCGCCCACATATGAAAACGGTGTTCAAACCACACATGTGAGGTATCGCTGCGATCGGTAGAGCGAGAGCAATAATTTTGGCCCTAGACCTCCTCTGTAACTCAAAACATGTAACCAGTAAAAAATTTTAAAGCGTCGCCTATGGGGATTTTTGAGTAGCAAAGTTTGGCGCCATTCCACAAGCGCGTGCAATTTTGAAGGGTGACATGTTGGGTATCCATTTACTCGGCGTAACTTCATCTTTCACATTATGCAAAAACATTGGGCTAACTTTACTGTTTTGGTTTTTGTAAAGCACAAAACAGTTTTTTTTCCAAAAAAAACGCGTTAAAAAAATTGCTGCGCAAATACCGTGCGAGATAAAAAGTTGCAACGACCGCCATTGTATTCTCTAGGGTCTTTGCTAAAAAAACATATATAATGTTTTGGGGTTCTAAGTAATTTTCTAGCTAATAAATGATGATTTTTACATGTAGGAGAGAAATGTCAGAATTGGCCTGGGTGCTCCAGAACGCCTGAAGGTGCTCCCCTGCATGTTGGGCCTCTGTATGTGGCCACGCTGTGTAAAAGTCTCACACATGTGGTATCACCATACTCGGGAGTAATAGCAGAATGTGTTTTGTGGTGTAATTTGTGGTATGCATATGCGGTCTGTGAGAAATACCCTGCTAATATGACAATTTTGTGGAAAAAAAAAAAGTAAAAAAAAAACCTTGATTTTGCAAAGAATTGTGGGAAAAAATGACAACTTCAAAAAACTCACCATGCATTTTTCTAAATACCTTGGAATGTCTTCTTTCCAAAAAGGGGTCATTTGGGGGGTATTTGTACTTTTCTGGCATGTTAGGGTCTCAAGAAATGAGATAGGCCGTCAGTACTTCAGGTGTGATCAATTTTCAGATATTCGCACCATAGCTTTTGGACTCTATAACTTTCAAAAAGACCAAATAATATCCACCGATTTGGGTTATTTTTACCAAAGATATGTAGCGGTATAAATTTTGGCCAAAATATATGAAGAAAAATTACTAATTTGCAAAATATTATAACAGAAATGAAGAAAAATGTATTTTTTTACAGATTTTTCGGTCTTTTTTCTTTTACGGCGCAAAAAATAAAGAACCCAGCAGTGATTAAATACCACCAAAAGAAAGCTCTATTTGTGTGAAAAAAAGGACAAAAATTTCATAAAGATACAGTGTTGCATGACTGAGTAATTGTCATTCAAAATGTGAGAGTACCAAAAGCTGAAAATTGGTCTGGTTAGGAAGGGGGTTTAAGTGCCCAGTTGTCAAGTGGTTAATAAAAATACATGTTTTTACTTAAATAAGGTTGTTGTTTTTGGCACCGCTATAATCCCTATATCTCTTCTTCCCTCTTCATATGACCTTTAGCTATATATTTACCTAGAAAAATGATGACATGTTCAATACTTATTTTACCCGCTGTATATAGCAGTGAATAGATAAAGAGCAGGTTTGCCTGAAGGGAGCCCACCCCTCCCTACAAGCATAGGAACGCATGGGACACCCAGCATGGGCACAATGGCAGTTGAAGATATCCTGTGCATGCCTGCACTGATTCACAAGCTGTACAAACAAATGGCAACTACTCCAGCCTATAACTATCCTTTGCAGCAAGGAGCACATGGAAGGACAATGCACATCAAAAACAAATAAAAATTCCCAGCTCACTTACCATCTAGCTTGCAACAAAGCCAAACTGACCCTGTCTAACAGTCCATGTTAAAAACAAGGGGTTTAGTTGCACACATGTGCTAATGTGTAAGCCACAGATGCCACGTCAAGGCACCCCAGTATACTGTGGTCCGAACTGCAAAATTTGGAGAGAGTCCCAATTTGGAGCATATATATAGCAGTGGATAGACTAAGGGCAGGTTTGCCTGAAGGGAGCCCACCTCCTTAAAAATATAGGAACGCATGGGACACCCAGCAAGGGCACAATGGCAGATGAAGATATCCTGTGCGTGCCTGCACTGATTTACAAACTGCATAAACAAATGGCAACTACCCCAGCATATAACTAACCTTTTGCAGCAAGGAGCACATGAACGCACATCAAAAACAAATAAAAATTCCCTGCAACAAAACTAAATTGACCCTGTCTAACAGTTGATGTTAAAAACAAGGGGTTTGGTCGCACACATCTGCATACCCGGACCCCTCTGGACTAATGATTGTGGGGCTTACCTGGAATGTGTTCCTTGGGCACAGGGCTTTGCCAGTGGTGCTCCTAGACCTTTAGATACTGTGTTATCCACAGAGCACTTTCCGGGTCCTGCGCCATGTCTCAGCCTCTGGACAGTTAAAGTGATTGTAAAGTCTTGTTTTTTTTTTTTTTTTTGTTTTTTTTTAAGAAATATAACAAACGTGTTATACTTGCCTGCTCTGTGTAATGATTTTGCACAGCCCCGATCCTCCTCTTCTCGTGTCCCTCTGCACTGCTCCTTTAACCCACCCCCCCCTCCCGTTGAGTGCTCCCACAGCAAGCAGCTTGCTATGGGGGCACCCGTGCCAAGCTGCAGCTCTGTGTGTCCATTCAGACACAGAGCTGCCGTTCGGCCCCGCCCCGTCTCTCTCCTGATTGGCTAGCTGACTTTGATTGCCAGCCGCGGTAGCTATGGCGCTGCAGCTGTGTCTCAGCCAATTAGGAGGAGAGTCCCAGACGGCTAAGGGACTCGTGGATAGAGATGGGGCTCAGGTAAGTATTAGGGGGTGCCAAGGAGGCTGCTACACACAGAAGGCTTTTTATCTTAATGCATAGAAAAACCGTCTGCCTTTTCAACACCTTTAATGAACCATGTTGGCTGAGCAGCGGGAGCTGCTGCAGTGTTGGTAATGTTAAGCACCACCCATTCTGCTCTATTTCTTTGGTTACCACGGAAAAGGTTAACATGCTGAGGAATTTCATGTTGCATCAATAGTTCCCCTTCTTTTTCCTTCAGCATGAGGTAGCCTTTTATGACTGTTGTTTGAATCTGCAGGAGTCATGCGGTACACACCCCATTTATTTCTTGTGCTACCTACAGTGCCCTGGTCGTAATGTCTGCTGCCCAAGCAATTAGTTGTGAGTAAACCTAGTGTTTTCTCTCCCTTATTTCTGTGAACACACTACAAGGGTCCCAGCACAATGGTAGCAGTCCAGTTGTGTCAAGTTTCTTTAGCTCCTGATCCACTAACAGATCTCGGGCATCCAGCAGTGTCACTCCTAAGGAACCTAATGTTGATAGTCTTGGTCATTGTCTTCTGCTTGGGTAAACTCATTTGTTAGAGTATCTCCTAGCTGCATCAGGTGTGGCACCCTTTTCTTCCTTATTCAGGGAAGAGATCTTTGCAATTATACTAGGTTTTATGGGCCAACTTGCAGATATGATTGTTGACTCTGGCAACAAGGGCTTTACATACAGTTCTATGCCTACTCCCGCAGAATCTTTCTCTGACTTTCCTGCAGTTAAAGAAGCCCCAGAGTGTTCTGCTTCAGATGTTCTATCTGATATAGATTGTCAAGAACTGCTAATTGTTCATTCTGGACTTGAAGGCTCTTTAAGTTCAAAGGTTCTGCATGGAATCCACCAACTCTTTCATAGCCTCCCTCCATCAGACTTTCTAGCCTCAGTGAACATTACCAAAGCTTACTTGCATGTCTCCATCTTTGCAGCTCATGGTTATCTACATTTCAGTTTGGGCATGGAACACTATCAGTTTGTGGCCCTACCATTAGGCTTATCATATGTCCTTCGATTTCTCACCAAGGTTCTGGCCCAATGATGGCCTTTATATGCTTCCCAATGTATTCCCGTTGAATACCTGATTGATCTCCTGTCGAGGGAACAGTCAAACGGCTGTCCATGTGATGTGTACTGTCCAAACCCCACAAAGGTTCTGTAGAATTCTGAACCTTCAAAAATCACCACTGCAACCTACCCACCTACAGTGAGGGAAAAAAAAGTATTTGCTTTCTCATTTTGTACGTTTTCCCACTGAGAAACAAATGATCAGTCTATAATTTTAATGGTTGGTTTATTTTAACAGTGAGAGACAGAATAACATCAAAAATATCCAGAAAAACACATTTCAAAAAAGTTATAAATTGATTTGCATTTTAATGAGTGAAATAAGTATTGGATCCCCTATCAATCAGCAAGATTTCTGGCTCCCAGGTGTCTTCTATACAGGCAACGACCTGAGTTTAGGAGTGCTCCTAATCTCAGCTTGTTACCTGTATAAAAGACACCTGTCCACAGAAGCAATCGATCAATCATATTCCAATCTCTCCACCATGGCCAAGACCAAAAAGCTGTCCAAGGATGTCAGGGACAAGATTGTAGACCTACAGAAGGCTGGAATGGGCTACAAGACCATCGCCAAGCAGCTTGGTGAGAGGGTGACAACAGTTGGTGCAATTATTCACAAATGGAAGAAACTCAACATAACTGTCAATCTCCCTTGGTCTGGGGCTCCATGCAAAATCTCACCTTGTGGCATTTCAATGATCATGAGAACAGTGAGGAATCAGCCCAGAACTACATGGGAGAATCTTGTCAATGATCTCATGGCAGCTGGGACCATAGTCACCAAGAAAACAATTGGTAACACATTACGCCTGAAGGACTGAAATCTTACAGTGCTCACAAGGCCCCCCTGCTCAAGAAAGCATATGTACAGGCCTGTCTGAAGTTTGCTAATGAACATCTGAATGATTCAGAGGAAAATTTGGTGAAAGTGTTGTGGTCAGATGAGACCAAAATCGAGCTCTTTGGCATCAACTCACTGGCCGTGTTTGGAGGAGGATTGCTGCCTATGACCCCAAGAACACCATCCCTACCATCAAACATGCTTTTGGGGGTGTTTTTCTGCTAAGGGAACAGGACAAATTCATTGCATCAAAGGGACGATGGACAGGACCATGTCCCGTCAAATCTTGGGTGAGAACCTCCTTTCCTCAGCCAGGGCATTAAAAATGCGTTGTGGATGGGTATTCCAGCATGACAATGACCCAAAGCATATGGCCAAAGCAACAAAGGAGTGGCTCAAGAAGAAGCACATTAAGGTCCTGGAGGGGCCTAGCTAGTCTCCTGACTTTAATCCCATAGAAAATATGTGGAGGGAGCTCAAGGTTCAAGTTAGCAAACATCAGCCTTAAAACCTCAATGACTTGGAGAGGATCTGCAAAGAGTGGGACAAAATCCCCCTGAGATGTGTGCAAACATAGTGGCCAACTACAAGAAGCGTCTGACCTCTGTGATTGCCAACAAGGGTTTTGCCACTAGGTCATGTTTTGGGAAGGGGTCAAATACTTATTTCACTCATTAAAATGCAAATCAATTTATAACTTTTTTGAAATGCGTTTTTCTGGATACTTTTGTTTTCTTTATCGTACATCATGGTACACAGAGCCTTAAGTAATAACTTAATGGGTTGTAGGCCACCTTCAGGTGATGGACACTGGCACACCCTAAACAGTAAGTTGCCTGTCTATATAAACTAGTAGATATATTTTATTCCTGCGCTACCATGTAACACTGAAATAAAAGGATAAAGGAGAAGCAGCTTGCACCGAATAGGGTCCAACCTGACCCTAACAACAAATGGGATATATTAAGTGGAGGTGGTGCTGCGCTAATCCTCATAAACCCCACAGTGCCTAGGTAACAATGAGCAGTCCCTTACTCCAGTGATAGAAAAACTAACTACAATGTGCTAATGAATAATGAGGCCGAGCGGTGCTATAAAACACCTAAAGTGCTGTATAAAGGAAGCAATCAGCGTGAGTAAGCGTGTATAAAATAAATCCTGTGTAGATAGAAAATGGTAATCGACCTCAAACATAAATGTATATGTGACATATGTAAACTTCTGAGGCCAAAGCGAAAATTCTCAAGAAAACCAAAAAAATAACAAAGTTACACTAGATGTCCGTGGAGATCTGCAATCACTACCATAAGGTGTCCAATGCCTACAGCGGGTACTGACAGATACAGTGATGATAAAGTAATATGTGTAATAAAGTGGCCAATGCGTTCAGTGGGTGCTCACACTTAGATATAACATCAAATAATTTGTGCAACAACAAAAAACATATACAAAAGTGACAAGTGCAATATGAGCTGATTCTAATAATCGTCCAAACGTGCCACACAGTGAAGAAAAAATGCTCAACAATAATTACAACCAAAGAAATAAATCAGCGTGCAAGGTTACAGTGAATGTCCATGGGGATCCATAATATATGCAATAAAGTGTCCAATGCCAACGTTAAATACTTAATGTTAGAATGCAGCAATATTCCAGATGTATAAGTGTGCCACACTAAGTATTTCACAGTTCAAAAAGGTGACTTGTGCAGTGTTTAGCAGCTCCAATAGTTCTTAAGACATGCCAAACAGTGAAAAGAGACGAACAGTGATAGAATCATTTCTTGCATTTAGATAGCATGGGTAGAGATGTGGGGTGTGTACAGATGCTCTTCGTGCAGATAATCCTCCAATGGAGGGTAATGGCCCCTTACCTCATTAACCTGAGGTTACAGCATAGAGCAAAACGGGCGCTGTTGATATCTCCTGTGGGGATGGGTCCTGCGCTCAAGGCTGTCTTTCAGTTAACCTCCAATCCTCCCGGAGTATAGTAACCAAAGGGAGACAAGGATGCCATATAGTGTAGTATTTTTAATAAAACCGAGCTTTATTAGTAAAAGAAATTAGGTACTCACACAGTTTAAAAACAGAGGATGCAGTGTATCCAAACGAGCAGCGAACTCGTACACTGCTGACAGTGGAAGGTGTGCGTGATTATCTGCGCCATGTGCAGGATGTGAGTACACGAGGCACACGGCGCAAGCGCTAGAGACGAGACAGATGCTCACTCGCACAGCTCAACAGCTGCAGCGAACACACAGGACACAGAGCGCTGGGGTCCCGTAAGGGATGCATGGCATTTCCAGTACAGGAAACAACAAATTATCAGTGTGGTTAATCCTTACCTTTTTTTTTTTTTATCAGGGAGCAGGATGAGTGTGTGATTACACCAATCTCTCCACTGCTCTGATAAACAACTAAAGCTGAACTTTATTGGCATTTTCTTTTGCTAAATTATTTTGCTCAACGAGTGTGCAAGTCACTACATTGTTTTGTTTACATTGTCTTGTTTACTTAAAGTGCCTCTGTTTTTTGTGCTCAGCACTATGGCTCCCAAAAAAAGACACCCCAAATGTACCAAAAGTTCCACCCCCAGGCACTGGGAATTGCAGTCGTGTGTCCACACTGTCATCCTCGTCTGAGTTACCAGATATGGCAAGCCAGGGTGAGACATTGGGACCAATTGGTAGTGCAACTGCTCACATTTCAGCTCCTGTATACGTGACTGAAAATGCGTTTTCTTCCGCCCTGCAGGGCTTAGAATGAAGATTAGCGACTTTAATCTCATCCGATATTCAAAAGGATAGGAAGCGTGTTAGATCCCCCTCCCCCACCTTAGACCCCTTATCAAGGGATCAGTGGGTAGAGTATGAGGTGTTACCCTCAGGAGATCAGGAAGAAAGGCAAACCGATTACTCCTCTGCGGAGGAAACAACGTTAGATGAACCTTTTTCAGCCTCGCAATCTGAGAGATTGCTGATATCTCTTACAGAGATGGTTTGCGCCTCTTTTCAAGCTACCTCTAGCAGAGTCAGCTGATTAGTTTTTTTTCTTCTTAGGTTCCTTAAAACCTTCACAGCCTTTTTATGCGTTTACTGTACATGCATTATTAGAAAAGCTAATTTATACTGAATGGGATCACAGAGATAAAAATTTTTTCCCTCCAAAGTGATTTACATCACTCTATCCCATGGAGGAGAAATTCACCAAAAGCTGGAAGCTACCAGCAGTTGACGCTGCGATTTCCAGTGTGAATAATAGCCCAACTTGTCTAGTAGACAATGCACAAATGCTTAAAAAGATCCAACTGATCAAAGATTGAAATTTCTGTTAAAATCCTCTTTTTCTTTGGCAGATGCGGTTACTTAGCCTGCAGTTGCAGCAATAGGCATCTGCCAGTCCCTAAGGGTCCAGTTTAGACAGGCCCTTAAAGAGGTCCCTGCTCACAGGCCCGCGATTTGGTCAAACTACCAAGGGCGCTATGTTTTGTCAGACGCCATGAAAAACTCTATTCCCCAGGCATCCTGCCTTGCGCTTGAGCTGGTACACATGCGTAGGACCCTGTGGTTAAAAAAATAAAAATAAAAATAGTTTTGGTCAGCGGAAGCACCTTGCAAAAGGCTTCTGACTAGTTTCCCTTTTCATAGGAATTGTTTATTTGGGGAGGATTTGGTCAAATACATCCAAATGATTTCTAGTGGGAAAGGTACTCATTTGCCCAAAAGAAAGTATAAATGTCCCTCATTTAAACGGACTCCTTCCCCTGCGCCAGGGGCATCCGCCTCTAGGCAGTGGCGATGGCTTCCACCGTCAGACTCTAGAGGAAAACCTCAGGGTCAGGCCCAGGCACAGAAAATTTAGCCCCTGTATACATGACTGAAAATGCGTTTTCCTCCGCCCTGCAGGGCCTAGAAGGAAAATTAGCTACTTTAATCGCATCCGCTATCCAAAAGGATAGGAAGCGTGTTAGATCCCCCTTCACCACTTTAGACCCCTTATCAAGGGAACAGTGGGTAGAGGGTGAGGGGTTACCCTCAGGTGATCAGGAAGAAAGGCAAACCGATTACTCCTCTGCGGAGGAAACAACGGTAGATTTTTTCAGCCTTGCAATCTGAGAGATTGCTTGTACACTCTCTTACAGAGATGGTTCCTGCCTCTTCAAGCTACCTCTAGCAGAGTCAGCTGGTAGTTTTGTTTCCTCTTTAGGTTCCTTAAAACCTTCACAGCCTTTTCATGCGTTTCCTGTACATGCACAGATCCATACAGAAAAGCAAGGTTTAGGGTTTAATTCCACAGACCCATTCTAGATCTAAAGAATCTAAATCAGTCCCTGAATATCTGCTCCTTTCGATGGAGTGGATCAGGTCAGTAGATTCTATCCTACAAAGAGGAGAACTTCTGGCGTTTATCGACATCAGGGATGCATATCTGCATGTCCCTATTTTTCTCGTTCACCAAAGGTTTCTGCGGTTCAAAGTAGAACAGCATTTCAGTTTGTAGCCTTGCCCTTCAGGCCAGCTACAACACTCAGGCAGCGTCAAAATATTGCTAATGGACCCATCGGGGGCTTGTTTGGAGCAAAGTGTACGCATTACAACCAGTTACCTGGAAAGTCTGGGTGGGGTTCTCAACCTAGAAAAGTCTTCCTTAAAACCGCTAAAAAAGCTGGAGTATTTGGGTCTGATACAGCCTAGAAAAAGGTGTTTTTTGCCTCAGGCAAAATTAACTCCATTAGAGAGTTGGCGCGGATGGTCAGGTCTAAAGGAGATTCCTCCATTCGCCTTCACATGAGGTTGTTAGGAAAGATGGTGGCTTCATTCGAAGCATTTCCCTATGCCCAGTTCCATTCGAGACTGTTGCAAAACAGTATTCTATCTGCTTGGAACAAAACGATCCAAGCTTTAGACTTGCCAATGCGGCTGTCCCCAAGCCTCAATTGGTTACTAACCCAGAATTTGCTGAAAGGAAGATCCTTCAGACCAGTTATCTGGAAAGTGGTAATGACAATCGCCAGCCTTTCAGGTTGGGGAGTAGTACTAGAGAAGACAACTGTGCAGGGACAGCGGTCAAACCATAAGAGTCTTGCCCATCAACATCCTAGAGATTCGGGCAGTGCGCCTGGCTCTGAAGACCTGGACTTCCAGGTTACGGGATCCAGGATCCAATCCAACAACGCCACAGCAGTGGCCTATATCAATCACCAAGAGTCTTGCATGCAGACAGAGGTGAACCATATTATAACTTGGGCAGAAAGGAATATTCCGTGCCTATCGGCAGTCTTCATTCTGGGAACAGAGAATTGGCAGGAGGTCTACTGGAGTTGCCAGCAGTTATTCCCAGGGCAATGGTCTCTTCACTCCGACATTTTTTGGGCTGTTTATCAAAGATGGGGGACTCCGGACGTAGATCTTCTAGCATTAAGATTCAACATTAAGTTAGTCAACTTTGTGTCCAGTACAAGGGATCCATTTGTATGCAGAACAGATGTGTTGGTGACCCTGTGAGATCAGTTCTCACTGATCTATGCATTTCCCCCCTATTCAATTGCTGCCTGGACTTCTTTGCAGGATCAAGCTGGAAAGAAAGCCAGTAATTCTGGTAGCGCCAGCATGGCCCAGAAGCTCATGGTATGCAGAAATCGTAAAGATGGCAGTGGAGGATCCATGGTCCCTTCCACTACGGCCAGACCTGCTTTCACAGGGGCCGATATTCCATCCTACCTTACGAACGCTAAATTTAACGGCTGGCCTATTGAAACCCACATTCTGAAGAAACGTGTGCTTTCCGGATCAGTTGTCTCTACTTTAATGCAAGGAAACCAGCTTCCTGAACTATATATTATAGAGTCTGGAGGGCTTATTAGGGTTTCCTGGTGTGAATCCATGGGTTGGCACCCTCGGAGATATAACATAGGCAGAATTCTTGCCTTTCTACAATTAAGGGTAGAGATGAAGTTGGCCTTGAGTACTATTAAAGGCCAAGTCTCAGCTTTATCGGTCTTATTTCAAAGACCACTTGCTACACATTCTTTAGTCCAGGGTTTTATACAAGGGGTGATGTGCATTAATCCGCCAGTTAGATCGTCTTGGAACGCTTGGGACTTGAACTTAGTTTTGTCGGTGTTACAAAAATAGCCATTTGAACCGATACAGCATATTCCCTTAGTCCTTCTGTCAAGGAAGCTGGTGTTCTTGGTTGCTATATCCTCAGCAAGGAGGGTTTCGGAATTGGCTGCTCTTTCTTGTAAAGAGCCATACTTGATTATTCATGAGGACAGAGTGGTGTTGCGCCCTCATCCAGATTTTTTGCCAAAAGTTGTCTCAGGTTTTCACCTGAAGCAAAATATTGTCCTACCATCGTTTTTTCCAAAACCATGTTCCAGGGAAGAAAAGTCTCTACATTGTCTTGATGTGGTGAAAGCAGTGAAAGTCTATCTAAAGACAACTGCTCAGATTCGGAAGACTGCTGTCTTATTTATTCTGCCAGAGGGTCCTAAGAAAGGACAGGCAGCGTCAAAATCCACTGTCGCTAAGTGGATTCGACAAGTTATAATTCAGACTTATGATTTAAGGGATAAGATTCCCCCTTTTCAAGTCAAAGCGCACTCTACCAGGTTGGTTAGTGCTTCTTGAGCAGTGCATCACCAGGCCTCCGTGGCCAGATCTGCAAGGCCGCAACTTGGTCTGCAGTCCATACATTCCCCAGATTTTATCAAGTGGATGTAAAAAAGGGCATGAGGATATCGCCTTTGGGCACAGTGTGCTGCAGGCTGCAGTATAGGTCCTCAAATCTGTTGGCACCCTACGAGTTGTCTTCCTCCCCTCAAATAGCATTGCTATGGGACGTCCCATTAAGTTAAGACATAATACAAGGTAAATGTAATATACTCCCTCTAGAGGAGACATTTTTAAAAGGCATACAGAGTTTATCTATCTATCTAATATTTATATGAGAAAAAGGTAGACTTTTTGACTTTTTACAGTTCCTAGGCTTCTCCCTTTACCTTATCCTCCCTGCAGGATACTGCTATGATGGCAGATCCATACTTCACCCATCACGGCGGGAAGCATAGTTAAACCTTCAAAGACCGGCTCCCTTTAATAGGGGCTCCACTCCTTTGGACCTGTATAGCACCCCTCAGGACAACTTTAGGTAATGTAGCAAGACCAAAAAGAGTCCTGGTTCCTAGGGTCCAGCCCTCAAAGAGAAGCGTTACAGGCAAAACCTCGTTCTTCTTATGTGAGGCCCGGGTACCATCCTGTGGCCGCAGTAGCGTGGATGGATCCGGTTGTGGAGGTTTTTTAAATCCAGCATGGATCCCTCCTGGGGCTCCTCAGAGCACATCTTCACTCGTGACCAACAACTTAGACACTGACAAAAAAACTGATGTGCTCCTGGATGGAGGAGGGGTTATATAGGGAGTGAACTTCCTTGATTGGGTATACCAGTGTCAACACCTGAGGGTGGCCCATAACCCATTAAGTAATTACTTAACGCTCTGTGTCCCATGATGTACGATAAAGAAAATAAGATTTTTATTATACCTTACCTGTAAAATCCTTTTCTTGGAGTACATCATGGGACACAGAGGTCCCAACCCACTATTCTGGGGTATATGTATACGTATATTGCTTTGCTACAAAAACTGAGTTACTCCTGGTAGGAGGAGGGGTTATATAGGGAGGCAACTTCCTGTTTAGGGTGTGCCAGTGTCTATCACCTGAAGGTGGCCTATAACCCATTAAGTTATTACTTAAGTTATTACTTAAGGCTCTGTGTCCCATGATGTTCTCCAAGAAAAGGATTTTACAGGTAAGCTGTAATAATCCTATTTTTTCTCTTGTCTCTCACTCTCAAAATAAACCTACCATTAAAATTATAGACTGATCATTTCTTTGTCAGTGTGCAAACGTACAAAATCAGCAGGGGATCAAATACTTTTTTTGTTTCACTGTAGGTCTAGCCCGATATGCAGCCCAAGCCAGGTTTTTTTTTCCCCATGAAAAATTTTGGATCAGTCCAGGAGCTGTCCAACTCTGCATGGGAGTTCAGGGCTTGATGGTATCCTTCAAGACAGTCATATTTGCCCAGTTCCACTCAAGACCCCTACAACACCTCATTCTGTCTGCGTGTGACAAGTCCGTGCCATCTGTGGACAAATCCATACACCTGACTCCAAAAACCAGGTTGTCTTGAGCCTGGTGGCTTAGGAATTCAGCTCTAATGTTGGGAAAACCCTTTTCCCGCTATCTTGGAATATCATCATTACTGATGCCATTCTGGATGGCTGGGGATGAGTCTTGGACAACTAAGAAAAAGGATTCTAGCATGAGCAGAACTCCACATTCCAGCAGTGTCTGCTATTCGCATTCAAGGAAAGGACACCAGGTAATCAGACTACCTCAGCCAGCAGCACCTGGACCCAAGGTAATTGGCCCAACAGCCTGTAGTATTTTAGGACCTGTGTCACTGGTGTGAGTTTCCAGATTTGGACCACCTGGCTTCCAGGTTCAGCACCTATCTAGCAGCTTTGTTACCAGATGCAAAGATCCTTTGGGGAAAGCAGTGGATGTTCTGGTTGAGATCAATGCAGCTTCATTTGCGCTTAACCTCTACTAAAACTCCTGCCTCGTCTACTCCACTGCATTGAGATGGACGCCAATCCAGTGATGCAGTGCCAGATTTATAAAGGGGCAACCACCCTGGCCCCCCCAACAGAAGGGACCCCCCCCTATACAAAAATCTTTAACAGTTGTAAAGTTGGGGGTTGTTTATTTCTCGTAATAGATGCTTTTGCCAGTGATTCAAACCAGTCAGGAACTATATTTTAGGGCATGGTAGGCCATTTTTTTTAAAAAGGCAAATAAAAGTCCATAACATAACGGTTTCCCATGCAGGAGTTCTTCTCCAGCAAATACACACGGAAAATGCTAGCCCACCTGGCTCTCTGTAGCAGTACTTCTGCTCTTTATCCTGGTCACACAGACTACTGGATCCTTCAGTGTGGACAGCTTTACTTTAGCGCCCACAGCTCCGCTCTGGCCTTAGTCCTCAGGCCGTTTCACTGCCTCTTGCAGTCACACATGTTCTGGCTGCCTCCTGCAGCCCCTCTGACTCCCAAACTATAGAGCCCAATGCTGGAATACCAAAACCTGGAGAAAGTTGTGAAAGCTGTTTTCTCCAGTCCACATCTATGCTCTGTCTTGTACCAAGCAAATGTGCACACCCTGTGTCCCCCAAACTACCAATTTTACAGTGACTGCATCTCCTACTGTCACACAATATACAACATTATATAAAATAAAGTATTAAAAAAAAAAAAAAAAAGTAATATAAATGACTTTCTTTTGTTTAATGTATCTTAGGAAGTATAATTTTACTAGCTATCATCTGTAAAAGTTTTTACACTGGACTAGGAAATGTTATTGTTTTTAAAAACAAGTTTTGGCAGCTCAAGTGAGCCACACATGGGGTGATTTAATAAAGGCAAATAGACTGTGCACTTTGCAAGTGCAGTTGTGTTGCAGTTTTTTCCTTTGTAAGTGTGGTAAAGCTTCACTTTGTAAAGAATATCGAATCAGGTGCAAGGAAAAAATGCTTTTTCATCCGATTGGATGATGGAAATACAGTGCCTTGATTTTTCAAGGCACTGTATTTCCATCATCCAGTTTTCATACTCTTTGAAAATTTCCACTTTTTGTCATGTTACAGCCAAAAACATAAATGTATTTTATTGTGATAGACCCACACAAAGTGGCACATAATTGTGAAGTGGAAGGAAAATGATAAATGGTTTTCCAAATTTTTTCTACAAATAAAGTGTGGCATGCATTTGTATTCAGCCCCCTTTACTCTGATACCCCCAACTAAAATCAAATGGAACCAGTTGCCTTCAGAAGTCACCTAATTAGTAAATAGAGTCCATCTGTGTGTAATTTAATCTCACTATAAATACAGCTGTTCTGTGAAGCCCTCAGAGGTTTATTAGAGAACCTTAGTGAACAAAGAGCGTCATGAATGCCAAGGAACACACTAGCAAGGCTAGGGATAAGGTTGTGGAGAAGTTTAAAGGAGGGTTAGGTTATAAAAAAAAAATCCAAAGCTTTGAACATCTCACGAAGCACTGTTCAATCCGTCATCTAAAAATGGAAAGAGTATGGCACATCTGCAAACCTACCAGGACATGGCCATCTGCCTAAACTGACAGGCCGAGCAAGGAGCGCATTAATCAGAGAAGCAGCCAAGAGGCCCTTGCTAACTCTGGAGGAGCTGCAGAGATCCACCACTCAGGTGAGAGATTCTGTCCACAGGACAACTATTAGTCGTGCACTCCACAAATCTGGCTTTTTTGGAAGGACAGCAAGAAGAAAGCCATTGCTGAATAAAAAAGCCATAAGACGTCCCATTTGCAGTTTGCAAGAAGCCATGTGGGGGACACAGCAAACATGTGGAAGAAGGTGGTCAGATGAGACCAAAATTGATTTTTTTTTTTTTTTTTTTTAACCTAAAAGCAAGACGCTATGTGTGGCAGAAAACGAACACTGCACATCACCGTGAACACATCATCCCCACCATGAAACACGGTGGTGGCAGTATCATGTTGTAGGGATGCTGTTCTAAAGAAGGTACAGGGAAGCTGATCAGAGTTGATGGGAAGATGGATAGAGCCAAATACAAGGTAATCTTAATAGAAAACCTGTTAGTCTGCAAAAGACTTGAGACTGAGGCGGAGGTTCACCTTCCAGTGAGACAACAGCCCTAAACATACAGCCAGAGCTACAATGAAATGGCCCGGTCAAAGTCCAGACCTAAATCCAACTGAGAATATGTGGCAAGACTTGAAAAATTGCTGTTCACAGACACTTTCCATCCAATCTGACAGAGCTTGCAATATTTTGCAATGAAGAATGGGCAAACATTTCTCTCTCTAGATGTGCAGAGCTGGTTAAGAGATACCCAAAAAGGACTTGCAATTGTAATTGAGTCAATACTTGGGAAGGCTGAATACTAATGGTCCAGTGAACTTGGTATTGAGTTTTTCACTTTAAGGTCATCACAGAGGACAAGGGAGCACGTCTAGAGGAAAAAAGATTTCATCTTCAAATCTGGAAAGGTTTATTCATAGTAAGAGCTGTGAAAATGTAGAATAGACTACCTCCAGAGGTGGTTCTGGCAAGCTCAGTAGGTTACTTTAAAAAAGGCCTGTATTCTTTCTTTAACCACTTGACCATTGGGCACTTAAACCCCCTTCCTAACCAGACCAATTTTCAGCTTTCGGTGCTCACACTTTGAATGGCAATTACTCAGTCATGCTACACTGTACCCATTTGAAATGTTTGTCCTTTTTTTCACACAAACAGAGCTTTCTTTTGGTGGTATTTAATCACCGCTGGGTTTTTTATTTTTTGCACTATAAATCAAAAAAGACTGAAAATTTGGTAAAAAAAAAATTCTTTGTTTCTGTTAAAATATATTGGCAGAGTATTGGCACTGAGCAGCGCTGTGGGCTGGATCTGTAGTGCCCACAGCACTGCAAACGATCTCTCCCCCTCTCTCCTCTCACACTGTACAGAGAGGGGAGGGAGGAACTGGCGTCATGACATGACGCCGGTTTGTTTACAAGTGATGCTCCATCATTTGACAGAGTGATCACGTGGTAAACGGCCGCTATCAGCGGCAATTTACCATGATGCACCGGGTCCAGTCACGGATGTTTTCCCAGGTGCGCGCCCCAGCGGGAGCGCAATTCTGTGAGGACGTGCCACGGACGCCCGCCCAGAATAAGCCGACCGCGCTGTAGCCGTCTTTCGGCTATGGTCCAGTCGGCATGTGGTTAATGTACATAATATAACTAGGTATTGACATTTATAGGTAAAGTTGATCCAGGGAAAATCCCATTGCCCCTCGGGGGGATCAGGAAAGAATTTTTCCCCTGCTGTAGAAAATTGGATCATGCCTTGCTGGGGTTTTTCGCCTTCCTCTGGATCAACTGTGGGTGAAGGATTGTATGATTTTTTTTTTTTTTTTTTTTTTTTTTTTTTTTTTTAATATTGGTTGAACTAGATGGACTATCATTTTCCTTCCACTTCACATTTATGTTCCACTTTGTGCTGGTCTATCACATAAAATCCCAATAAAACACATTTACATTTTTGGTTGTAACATGGCAAAATGTGGAAAATGTCAAGAAGTATGAATACTTTTTCAAGGCACTATAAGCAGAGTTTTAGCACTCTTACTAAGCCCTGGAGAAAATTAGCGGAACTGCACTTGCACAGTCTGTTTTCCTTTTAGTAAATCAACCTCACAGAAGGCTTACCCTCTTAAGGAAGGTGGCCTATGACTGCGTGTAGGTGTGCACATGTGACCTCAGACTGACATTGTGTCATGCATTTTAAAAATGTGTGACTGTACTTGAAAATGTAAACCAACTCTGTGTATGAGCCCCCCCCCCCATCTGGCCCTAGCTGGATGTGGTACTCTGACCTGATCAAGCTTCTGGCATACACCCCTTAGGCTCTTCCAGGTTGGCCTGATTTATAGTTTGGTTGAAAAAAGATACACGTCCATCTAGTTCAACCAATAAATGGGAAAAATAAATAAACCAGGCTCATTCCTGAGGTGATAAAATGACAAAAATGCATCTCTTTTATATGACTGAAAACGACATAAAGTGCTAACAAACCAATATGTAAAAAAAAAAATCATCACTGCAGCACATCAATCATGACACGTGTATACATATACACTTTATTAGGTACACCCGGCCAGTACCGGGTTGGACGTCCGTTTGCCTTCAGAACTGCCTTAATTCTTCATTGCATAGATTCAATAAGGTGTTGGAAACATTCCTCAGAGATTTTGGTCCATATTGACCAGATAGCATCACGCAGTTGCAGATTTCTGGGCTGCACATCCATTATTCCACCACATTCCAAAGGTGCTCTATTGAATTGAGATCTGGTGATTGTGGAGGCCATTGGAGTACAGTGAACTCATTATCCTGTTCAAGAAACCAGTTTGAGATGATTTGAGCTTTGTGACATGGTGCCTTATCCTGCTGGAAGTAGCCATCAGAAGATGGATACACTGTAGTCGTAAAAGGATGGACATGGTCAGCAACAATACTCAGGTAGGCCGTGGCGTTTAAACGATACTCAAATGGTAGTAAGGAACCAAAAGTGTGCCAAGAAAATATCCCCCACACCGTTTCACCACCACCAGCCTGAACCATTCATATAAGGCAGGATGGATCCATGCTTTCATGTTATTTACGCCAAATTCTGACCCTAGCATTTGAATGTCACAGTTGAAATCGAGATTTATCGAACCAGGCAACATTTTTCCAATCTTCTGTTGTCCAATTTTTGTGAGCCTGTGTGATTTGTAGACCCAGTTTCCTGTTCTTAGTTGACAGGAGTGGCGCCCAGTGTGGTCTTCTGCTGCTGTAGCCTGATTCAAGGTTTGATTTGTCATGCGTTCAAAGATGGTATTCTGCATACCCTGGTTGTAACAAGTGGTTATTTGAGCTACTGTTGCCTTTCTATCATTTCAAACCAGTCTGTCCATTCTCCTCTGACATCAACTAGGCATGCTGCTGACTGGATATTTTCTCTTTTTCGGACCATTCTTTGTAAACCCTAGAGATGGTTTTGTGGGAAAATCCCAGTAGATTAGCAGTTTTTGAAATGCTCAGACCAGCCAGTCTGGCACCAACAAACCATGCCACATTCAAAGTCACTAAAATCCCCTTTCTAATGCTTGATTTGAACTGTAGCATGTCGTCTTCACCACATCTAGATGCCTAAATGTATTGAGTTGCTGCCATGTGATTGGCTGATTAGCATTTTGTGATACCAAGCAATTGAACGGGTGACTGTAAGTGGTAATCTCATTCACTGTGAAAAGAGAAAAATTATAAGGTATGTAACTATAGTGACCACTGATCACCATTTCTTTGATAAAAGTGCAAAAAGTCCACTTCAATTTGTGCTCATAAAGTTCAAACTTTAATATGTGTGTATATTCTTCAACACTCTGTGCGTTACATGTGCCACACTTTTCACTCCATATCTGTGGGCGTATATTGGGCTTCCACGTGACCCCGACTTCCTAAACACTCACCAGATGCCACAGACTGCCTTATCTTGTAAGTAGGGCAGGATATGCTCTTATTAGTCTCTCTTGGGTACTCCAGAGGCCACAACATCAGAGGGATTGTAACGTCACAGGAACATCAGAGGCACAGCGGAATGCTAAGTCAAAAAGGCTCTCCTAGCCTAATACTGTTCATTTAAAACCTTTAAAACATAGTTATTACACCCACTTGTGCATATCCAGCACTGGAGAAAATTGCATGTGTTCTAATAGCTGAGAAGTGTTGCTGCACCTGTACTTTGCTGGGTGTCATCGTGTGTTCCAAATTTTTAAGCTTAAGTGCCGGTTCACACTTGTGCGATGCCAAACATCGCACAGACATTGCATGTAATTCGCAGTACACTGCCGTTCACATTACATGTGATGTCTGTGTGGTGCGATATCAGCCATAGAGATAGTATGGCTGATATGGCACCGCATTCGGTGCAAACACGTACAGGACCCTTTTTTCTGTTTGGACCAGAATCGGTCACACATATGCGATCCGATTCATGTCCGAACTGTCAGTTCACAGTGCGATATGCAAGCTGAACTGGGGGTGTCGTTAACAATGTATTGACACTCCCCAGCGATTCGCATATGGCAGTGTGAACTGACATGCGAGTCTGTGCGGTGCGGGAACACGCAGTGGATTCGCAGTGTTCTCGCATCGCACCAGTGTGAACCGGCACTCAGTCAGACAGAAGAAATGTAAACGATTACATCCTCCTTCTCCACTGTTGCCAGGTGCAACATGGGGGATAGTCTTTTTGAGGATCTCCAGTGATGTTTCCTACCACCTATCCTCTTCCTTGAGGTCTGCTCTTGATTGTGTCCAATGAAGAAAGCCCCTTGATGTAGTAGAATCTAACAGATTTGTAGGAAAATTTGGCTGTGCACTAATTGTTTTATATCATGGTCCCCTGAAATCTGGATTAGACAGGTTATACACCTGGTTTGGTTAGTAATTGTTTTTATCTGATCTTGGCTTGTTTGTTTTCTGGAACTCAATTTACATTGAGGTGTTCAGTGTGTCCAGTTTTGCTTTACATTTATCACATTTCTTTGATCTTATAGTAGTCAGTAACAACATTTCAAGATGCCCAATCTGTTGTAGCAGTGTAAATTGTGTCTGTATGTGTTCTACAGCTAGTATGTAAATAAAATGAACACTTAAAATTTGTGGAAGTTTCAATCTGCATTTCTTGTTAAAAAAAAGATTAAGGCCTCATGCACACGAGACGCTGTTAAACGCACGTTCAGAGGCAGTTGGACACTTTTTTCAACTGCCCCTGAACTCATTCAATGTTATCCTATGTGTCCATGTACACAGTCTTGTTTTTTTGCGTTTTTAGGCAGTTGCGTTTAACCTCGTTTTTCCAGAAGCAAAAAAAATGGGTTCAGACGCAAAATTTTTCCACGTTTCAGACGCCAAACGCGGCTAAATGCCGGTACCGCGTTTAGCCGCGTTTGCGTTTATAAGTGTTTTTAAAGGAACCTTATTTTTTGGACCGGAAAACACAGAAATATGATGGTAAACTGCAACAGAGAATGACATTTTGCGACCTTCCTAGCACCAAGTGGCCCCGAGATACGGGGCCCCAAAGTCGGGTCTAAAAATGTCAAGCACTTTTCTGCAGCAAAGAATGACATTTTGTGACCCGACTTTGGGGCCCCATATCTCGGGGCCACTTGGTGCTATGATATGTTGTAGTGCTAGTTCCACTGTGTTTGCACACCAAATTTGGGGTTCCTAGTACCAAATTGCCCCGAGATATGGGGCCCCAAAGTTGGGTCGCAAAATGTCATTCTCTGCTCTGCAGACGCATCTAGATGCAAACGCGGCATGCAAACGCGGCCAAACGGGCGTTTCTAAACGCCGGTTTCAGTTTTTAAAAACATCCGCAGAGTTTGCACCGGCGTCTCGTGTGCATGAAGCCTAAAAGGCCTCATGTACGCTGCTGCTGGTAAACGGACATTTAGGAGCAGTTGGGCATTTTTTTCAGCTGCCCCTGAACTCTCCTCTACGTTATCTTATCAGTGCATGTACACAGGGTCATTTCTAGGCATTTGAGTTTAGAATCCTTTTTTGGAACGCAAAAAAATGGTTTCAGATGGATGTTCAGAGGCATTTAAAACGCCAAATGCCTGTAACAACTTGTAAACACTGCTAAATGTGGTAACTCGCATTTAGCAGCATTTCGTTTACACGCGTTTTCCATTTTAACAAAGTGAAATCCATTTTTTTTTTTTTATTTTTTTTTTTTTTTTTTTTTTTACAAATGCTTCTAGACGCAAATGCGGCTACACACGGCATGTAAACGCGGCTAAACTGATGTTTTTAGACGCTGGTTTCTAGCTGTCAAGTTAAATCGTTCAGGAGAGGTTAAAACAAGGTCCCGTGTACATGAAGCCTTAATGTAATCCTTACACGTGTACCGCTAGCAATCTGTATGTGCCAATGTCAATTTATGTAGCTTTTGAGTGTTTCTCCAGTTTATGAACCGTTTGATTGGAAGAAGCTGAGGTAAAAAAATATTTGGAATCAAGTCACGCTGGTGAATATAGGGGTCCCTTTATCCCAAATATAATAGTCCTGCTGCGTTAGCATACACCTTGGTAGTCAGCAGTAGGGCGAAGAGTTTGAGCCAAGAAAAAGTCTGGCCCGAACATCTCCTGTTCACCCATTTGGCTAACACCCTAATTTGTGGGCTGCTCGGCAGGATGTTCACCTGCCGAGTGCCCCACAATGCGCTGAACAGTGCATTCTAGGAACTTAATTGGATGAAACAATGGTCAGCTGCAAGGCTTTGCTCAATCAGGGCACAGAGGGGCACAGAGTCAGTGCAGTGTTAGCGTAGTGTTGCAGTATAGTGTGTTAGTGTTTAACTCATCATTACAAAACATTTAGTGCTGTATACCTCTACTTCTTTTTTTTTTTTTTTGATTGCTGCGTGTTTGTGTTTTTTTTTTGTCTCAAGCCTGCCCTCTTTTTTAAAAATTGTCAGCCGCAGTTTTTCTGACTGCGACACTGCTGTTCCTCCTTTTTTTTTTGTTTTTATAGTTTTTACATTTCTGTCAGTAGCAGTCCTCAATTTAAAGTGCACCAAACACCACTTTTCATTGAATAAAATGCATCCAATTACACATTTCCCTGTATCTATTACATTTGGGTAATAAGCCCCCCCCCAATCATGTCTGGGAGGCCAACAAGGAGAGGCAGGCTTTCCCATGCACTATGAGGTGGCCAGCAGCAAAAGGTGGACGTGGTCCATCCTCAGGCAGGGCACATTTTTCTCTGTTTAGTGATGTTGCCTGTGCTATCCAGCCACAGCATGCAGAGGAGGTGGAGGACTGGCTTACTAAACCACCCTCATCCTTTATTACCCAAGCTGAGACTAGTGTGCAGTCCACCACAGCTGCCAGGGTGGCTTATTTGCCTCCTTGTCCACAGCTACTCCTGCTATAGCCCCAGCATCATGCATGAAGGAGTTTGCTGCTTGACAATGCACAGGCATTACTTGAGTCTGATGTTGGTTCTGAGGTTGAGGAAGGGAGTAACATGAGCCTACAAAAGAGGGGAGGACACTAATAAACAACAAATTGGCTGTCATGTTCCCCCAACCGCAGTGTATTGCCAAGTTGGCTCCAGTGATGATGAGGATGGAGGGGTTGATGATTATGTCACTGATGCGACTTGGGTGCTGGATAGAGCAGAGGAGGAAAGTGAGGTAGAGACGGGATGTCTTCTAGAGGCAGCCATCATGCAACATTAGAGATCAGTCCTAGATTGTAAGCAATTGTAAGCACTAACGAGCAGGGCCCTCTGATTCCCCCTGTATCCAATTGTATTGTAATTGTATTGTCTGCCCTAATGTAAAGCGCTGCGCAAATTGTCGGCGCTATATAAATCCTGTATATTAATAGTAATTAGCCACCCTATTCCATCAGATTGTGGAGCTGTTAATTCCTGCCCCACTTCCCACAGCTCAGAGTTGTTTGGTCCCTTTTTAGTACATGTGCAGCTAATTACACTGTTGCAATTTGCTATCTCTTCTGCAAGCAGATCAAGCGTGGAAAAAATACGATCCATTTGGGTACCACATACTTGCAAAGGAATTTAACCTCAGTCCATTGGCAAAAGCACCTGAAAGCCACACAAAAGGGACACAAGTCTTCTCCTTGCTCCGCAACTTTCAAGTCTACCCCTACTATATCTCATGACCTCTTGGCAGCAAAGGGTGTCACAGGTCCTTGCAATACATCTGCCAGCAGCACATCACCAGCTTTAGAATATAGCAGGCAAATGTTTCTACCCCAGCTGCTGCATCGGAAAAAAAAGACTCTCCCTGCCACCCACATGCCCAGTGTCTAAATTCCAGCTTTTCCAAATTGCTGGCTTTACAACTCCTGCCTTTCCTACTGGTGGATTCTGCCTGCCCCCTTCTGTGAATTTGCAGACTGTGCTGTACCACTATGACAGGTTCCCATTCACTATTTCTTTGCATGTAAGGCCATTCCAGCCTACCATCACGTGGAAGGCAATGTTTTGGCATCGTTGGACAAGGCAGTCAGCAGCAAGGTCCACGTTACTGCTGACACGTGTTGCAGCAAGCATTGTCAGGAATGATATGTTTCATTCACAGCACATTGGGCAACACTGCTTGCAACTAGGAAGGCTGCAGAACAGGGCTCAGTGCTGGAACTTTGCTGCCACGTCTCCATACAGCTGGTGGTGATGATGCACGATCTGTCAGCTCCACCCCTTCCTCCTCCACCATGCTGTCCTCTGAATTGTTCTGTGAACCACCAGCACCTCCTAAGCATTCAAGGGGCTATTCAACGAGTCAGGCTAAAAGATACCATGCAGAGCTTCATCTAGTCTGTCTAGGGCAGTGGTTCTCAATCCTGTCCTCAAGTATCCCCAACAGGCCATGTTTGCAGATTTACCTTTTATCCTGCACAGGTGCTTTAAATCAGAAATTCCCGGAGATATTCCCTTCCTCTCAAGGCCTGCTTTATGCAGCCACCGTTCTTGCGATGCCACAGAACACAGAAGAGGAGAGGGAGAAGGAGAATTCTGGTAGTTTTTTGGAGGCATTGAAACAGAGGAAGACATACGTCAAACCTAAGAGATGGTTTTCAGTCCCCAGAAACCTTGGGAGTTGTACGTGGCTGGGAGGAGGTAGTTGCAGATAGTGTAATCTTCAGTGACCCCAAGAGGACTAATTTAATTTTTAGCAGATTTATATGGCCTAATAGGGACAAAGGTAGGTGTTCCCATGCCTTCAGGCACCTTTGTAGTCTGATATATGGGAAACAAATTAAAGCTGAGTTCCATCCAAAAGTGCACCCCATTCATTTGTCTCCTTCCCCCCCCCCCCCTCTGGTGCCACGTTTGGCACCTTTCGGGGAGGGGGGGAGCGGTTATCCTGTCCCCATTTTCACGAGTCTCGGCCATGGCTGTTGATGTCACTGCTCGGCTCCCTCCTCCTTCCCATGCCGCCAGTCCAGTGGGAGAGCGCAGCTGGTGTCTCGCACATGCGCAGTAGGGACTCGGCGCAAAGCCGTAATGCTTCAGTACCGGGTTCCCTTACTGGCTATGGCGGCGGCAGCACCCGACAGCTGATGGAAATAACAGCTGAGGTGCCGACATCGCTGGACTCCAGCACAGGCAAGTGTCCTATTTTTAAAAGTCAGCAGCTGCAGTATGTGTAGCTGCTGGCTTTTCATTTTAGCAGTGGTGGGCGGACCTCCGCTTTAAGCTTGAGATAGTCGGTATCATGGCAGGAGATAATGACACATAGATATTTGAATTCTTCAACCCATTGGAGCTGTGCTGTCGAGGAAACAGTCTGGTGAGCACCAGGGTCAATGGGGAACAATAGTGATTTCAGCCAGTTAACTATCAATCCAGTAATGGAGTAAAACGCCTCTAAAGTCTGGAGTGCCCCCTCCAAAGAGGGACCTGCATCATTTAAAAACAGTAGCAAGTCGTCCGCATATAGAGCTACCCTCTTCTCCAGCCACGCAATCTTCAATCCTTGAATAAGTGGAGAGACCCAGAGGGCCTCAGGCCACCGCCTCCATTGCAATCGCAAAAGGGTCGGGGAGATGGGGGCAGCCCCTTCCACTCCAGTGGAATTCTGATATATTACTCACTGTTGGTAATTTTAAGAACAAAGTAGCCACTACTCAAAATACCACCACTGCGCCTCAGGACAGACAATATACCGTATTTATCGGCGTATAACATGCACTTTTTTCCCCTTAAAATCTGGGGAAAATCGTGGGTGCGTGTTATACGCGATCCCCACTGTCTGAAAGAAAAAAAGAGCGAGCGCCGCCAAAAAAGACCGAGCCAAGCGCTCGGCTCCACTCGCAGTCACGCCGCCCCGCCTCCCTGCTGTTTCAGAGAGGAGCGGGTGCTGCCGAAAAAGACCGAGCCGAGTGTACTGTGTACTCGGTTCGGCCTTGCTCGCGGTCCCGCCCAGCTCCTATGATGGACATGACACAGGTCCAATGGCGGGACTGTGAGCCGAGCCGAGTACACAGTACACTCGGCTCGGTCTTTTTTCGGCAGCGCTCGCTCCTCTCCTCCTCTCTGAAACAGCAGGGAGGCAGGGCGTCCTGACAAAGAGTACACAGGCTATCTCGGCGGCAAATTTAAACATTAAATGTTGCAAACAGCACACAACACTGGGCAAGGCTGCATATGACAATGTGCAAGGTTGCAAATGGACACTGTTCATTCTGCAATGATGGACAAGGCTGCAGATGAACACTGATGAGGCTGCATTGATGGGCATTTAAGTGTAAGTTTTTTTCCTTAAACTTCCCTCCTAAAAGTTTTTTTCCTTAAAATGCCCTCCTAAACTTGGGGTGCGTGTTATACCCCTGGCGCGTGTTATATACTGATAAATACGGCATCTGGAAGCTGCCACTTTAAAAGAAGTAAAATAAAAACTGAATTTTAACCACTTGTCAATGAAAATTAAATATATGACAATAAGTAAAAAATAGTGGCGCTGAATAAATGCTCAAGTGGGTGTTTGATCACCCCAAAGTGAAAAGTGACTATAGGATACTAAAAAATATACTGTAAGTAAAATAAAAAATAAAATGTTGAACAAAAAATAAATAAATTCAAATTACACCCAGTGACAAGTGAAATGAGATGATAAAACAGTGAAACTGATCAATCAAAAAGACAAAATAATATATAAAAATAGTCCATAAAGTGTTTAAAGGAAATCCAAAATCGATGTAAGGTTTTCCTATTCCATCCACCACACCAGTGTGTCTGTGATTCCACTCCCCTAAAGAAACGCACTCACCGAATTCCAATGCCTACATTCTCATGTTAGGCTAAAACGCATTTAAACCACATGGATAGGGTTTCAAAGCAAGCATCCAAATTCCAGCCGTGTGTCTCACATATTCTCCACCTGAAGGGCGGTGAAGTGTGGAGCAGGTCAGGGCAGGCAACCGCCGGATCTCTGATCATGGATGAAATGAAGGGAGTGACCGGAGGAATATATGTGCCTTAAACCCCATTTGGTCTGCATCCACCACTGAGTGTAAGAGGGCATTTAATCTATTAGCTAAAAGCTTGGTGAGAATTTTAAGATCACAATTCAGCAGCGCAATTGGTCTATAGGAGGCGCATGCAGTACGGTTCTTAGGGGGTTTGTAAATAAGGACTACATGTGCTTCACTCATAGAAGAGGGAAGTTTATCCTCTTCCAGCCATTGGGTAAACCTAGATTCCAAAAGTGGGTCCAGGAGATCCCGACGAGCCTTATAAAACTCAATGGGTATCCCATTCAGACCAGGAGCCTTCCCATTCGCTCCAACTTCCTCTGGGGAAAATCGTGGCACCAAGGATAATCTTTCCCCGTCAGACAGTCATCCAAGAGCAACAGTGTCCAGCACGGGGACCATCCCGGGTCAGTCTAGACTAGATTTCAAGGAGGAAGTTTATAAGCTAGCATAATATTTCCTAAACTCCTCCAATATGTCATCAGAAGAAGTGAGTAAATTTCCAGAATGGGTAATGCTTTAAAAGTATCCCATTCCATGGGCGGTGAAGACGATCCTGCATTTATCTCCCAGTAATCCTGTAGGATCGTGGGAGTCTTCTCCGAGATGTCCGAGTGCGAAATCCAATGGGCTCCCAGACGCCATAGTGATCCACCTTGATGAGGTTGAGTATGAATGACCAGTTCTAATAGGCAATGGTCAGCCAACCCACTAGGTAGACCATTTATGGTCACCATACCTATAAGTAAAGAAGGATTGGCAAAAGCTAGATCAATACGTGAGGAGGAAGAGAAACACGAATACGCTCTCTCCAAGAGTTGTTTTCCTCTTCATATTTCGGTGTGACACACCGCCTGAGTCCATTTGGCCAGGTCCCCTGAGAGCTGTTTAACTGGAGTGAACCTATCGAGGGTAGGAGAAAGGGTGGAGTTAAAATCTCCCATTATTATCAATTTAGCTGGGCAGAATGAAACATTCCTCTCTAAAATATATAAGACAGCAGGTGAAAAGGGAGGAGGAACATACAGATTCACTATCACATATTTTGTTTGCCAGGGTGTCATTACTATAAGTACATATTTCCCATAAGGATCTGTGAATACCTGTTAAATCACACATGGTAGTGTTTTGTTAATAAGAACAGAAACACCCCTAGAGTAATTGGAGTAGGTTGCATGAAAGGTTTTTTGAATCCAGGGTTTCTTCGAAGCCAAAATTTTACTGCCCATAAGATGCGTTTCCTGAAGCAGGATTATGTGAGGGGCCCGAGGTTCGAGATAACAAAAAAATAAGGCTCCTTTGAATTTGGAATTGAGGCTTCTAACATTCCACAATATCATTTTTAGCTCTTCAAAAACTTTGGAGGTCACAGTTGAAAGGAAACGATTCAGGTGGGGCGCTAGCAACCCGGTGACAGGAGAGCATCTGAGAAGTGGTAAAATGAGTTTGAGCCAACACCATAGCTCTGCAAAAGTAATTCTCAAGTGTAAAAAAAATCAAAACAACAAAAATAACACAAACCCCTAGTAACTTTGGCATTATCATGCAAACCCTATCCTTACCCGTGCTCCTCAGAAACCAGAAGAGAGCAGGTAGGGACTTAATCCCAAAACAAACAAGGCAAAAATGCAACTGGTCACACTCAATCCACTATGTCCAGTAATTAGGGAAGGGGGGGTGCAAAATCCAGGGAACCACTCACTCAGGGCAAATCTCAGACAGTGTTTGTGAGTGTATTAATGGAATCTAACGAACAAAGTAAAAGTGGGAAATCAACTTAAGGTGAGGCACGCCCCTCAGCTCCAACACTGGGCTCTCTGCATTTTAGAATACAGATAGGCACAGTTATCAGTCATAGAGACTTATTCGCTGGAACAGTAGCGTGAAACCATGAGCTCCTAGAAGCATATTGGGGTATAGCAGGCTGAACTTGATACCGTTTTCCCGCAAACGCCTGCGGACATCAGTAAAGGATCTTCGACGATTCTGAATTTCAGGAGAATAATCTGGGAAAAGCAGGATTTTGGAGTTCTCATATTTGAGATCAGGCTTATTCCTGGAAGCCGCCAGGATCCTGTCTCGATCTCTATAGTTCGGCAGTCGCAGTAGAAAAGTCGGAGCCCAGGATATCGGCGGAGTGGGGGGTACCTTGTGAGCTCTCTCCACCACAAACCTAAGACGGAGGTTTTGCAGAACGAGCAATTGCGCCAGAAAGGTTTAAGCAAATTCCGCCTTGGGCCTTCTGCGCACTCCGGTAAGCCCAGAATCTGCACATTATTGCGGCGGAGGCGGTTCTCAGTATAGATGGCCTTTTCCTGGAGAGCTCTCACTTGCAGTTGTAAGGCATGGAGGTCTGTGGAATCCGTCCTGACTGTGTCTTCCACCCTCAAGATGCGGTCCTCCGCTTCTGACATGCAGAAGCAGAACTTGATCCTGCCTAATCAGGCTGACATCCGTAGCTAAAAAGTCTATTTTACCATTTACCTCCGCTCTAGTGGCATTAATCGCCGCCAGGATCTCTGCGCCTGTAGGGGCATCAATCACCGGAGCCCCGGGAGTTGTCTGTGTCGCAGCTGCCATGGAGGCAGCGTGTGCAAGATGGCCGCTGGAGGAGTAGGATGAGAGGCAGTGGACTGGGATCTGGTGAAATGCAGCTTACCCTGTGACGTTCAGGGTACCAGAGAAGAAGTGTGCTGTCTCGGGGGACTCAGCAGGAGAGGTAAGAGCCAGAGCGATGACAGAACGAAGCCCAGATGAGATTGTATAATGCTGTACGGATCGGAGCTGAGGTGCTGCACATCCGTCTTTCACATCCTGGCAACACCCCCATGCAGCGAGAAGGAGCATTATTGGTTGGCAACCCTCCTTGACCACCGTTACAAGGGGAAAGTCTTGGAAATAAATCCTGCCCTCACAGAGGGAGCTCTGGATGAAATATCTTGAGGACACCTTGAAGAGGAGTTTATGCAACGCGTTCCCAGACTCTGGTAGGTTACAGTCTCATGAAAAAGGTGGCTTTGAAGCTTCTGTTGATCAAAGGAGGAGCGGTGGAGAAGGGGGCTGCCTAAGTAATGCATTTAAACATTTTTTTAATCCTCGGCGCCCAGGGCTTTCAGCTTTCACATCCCATCGGCAGCGTCTGCATCATATAGTGGAAGATTATCTAGGGACGAAAACAGACATGGAGAGCTTTCCAGTAGACAATCCACTGGGTTACTGGGTCATGAGAATAGACCACTGGCCAGAACTTGCTGTCAGACTTCCACGTACCTGACCGATGAGCCCGATAGAGCAGAGAAAGGTCTCCCTTACTTGTCTGACTCACGGCCCCTGGTAGTATATACAGGAGGCACGGGAGTGCAGAGTGGTATGAGAGCCTGGAGGGTGGTAGCAACAGAGACGGCTCTGGATCCAGGTGAAGGATGTTTGGTGATCACTTGACAGCAGGCTGGCAGACCGGTACACAGGTAGCAGATGCAGAGCAGGAGCGGAGCAGGCAGGTCGGGTCACAGGCAGGGTTGGCAACAGGCGGGCAACGAGGTACAAAGGAGCAGGCAGGTTCAGAGTCAAGACAGGCCGAGGTCAGGTGCTGGCAGAAGACAAAGGTTAGTACAAGGGGCAAGCTGGGTAGTCAGGAGATCAAGCATTCAAACAGGGTAACTGGAGCAAGGACACAGGGAGCTGCGGATCAGACAGCACAGAGCAAAGTGCACTGACAGTTTAAATAGGCCGATTGGCGCCAAGCGATGCGCGCACACCAATGTGCACAGGCTCGTGCTGTGCCCACACACCAGCGCGCACAGGAACGCGCGCACCAGGGCGCCCAGCACCGCGTCCATTATGGGGACTTCTCTGACAGTGCCCCCTCCTCAAGGGCAGACTCCGGATGCCCAGTTGTGCAAGTCTGGTGGCATGGGAACTCCTGAAAGCCCGTAAAAGCTCCTCGGCATGTAAATTGCCTTCAGGCTCCCAGGAATTATCTTCTGGTCCATACCCCTACAATCCCATACAATCCAGGATCGCTTCCACCTCAAATTCCTCCTCGATTATTATAGGTTTTGGTGGACCGGTACTTCGGCCAGCAAAGGGTTTAGGAATAACAGACTTCAACAGCGTCACATGAAAGACTGGATGGATTTCCAGCGTATTGGGTAAGTCAAGCTCATAAGTGACATCATTAATTTTCCTCTGAACCGAGAAAGGACCCATGAATTTAGGACCCAGTTTCCTTGAAGGACAAGCCGTGGACAACCATACCTGAATAAGTTCACCTCGCTTCTTCGCACACCGACATGCGTGCCCGTGCACAGGAACGTGCACGCCAGGGCGCCCAGCACCGCGTCCATTATGGGGACTTCTCTGACACTTGCCCACTATGCATTTGAACTGCTGGGCTGCCCCTGCATCAAGCACGCTTTCCAAATGGGCATTCAGTGCTGCCGGAGGTTTTGTGACAGATAAAAGAGGCGTGTCTGTCCCCAAACTCCGTTGACTGGCTGACATTTGTCAAAATTATTCAGTCTGGGATTAAGCAGCAGCTATCAAGCCCCTGATATCGCTGATTAAATGTATTTGCGTTCTGGAATATCTGTAATGCAGCGTACACACGACCGGACTTTCTGGGAAACTATGTCCGACGGACTTCCGCCGGACTTTCTGAACGGACAGACTTGCCTACACACGACCGGACTTTCCGGCAGACTAGGTCCGTCGGCCTTCCGACGGAGTTATGGCAGACTTTCCCGAATGAACGGACTTGCCCACACACGGACAAGTCCGTTCAGTTTTAACGTGACTCGGGTACGACGGGACTAGAAAAGAAAGTCCATCTCGCTGCTTTTATCGGCAAGATTGACACCTTGCAAGCCCCATTGCGGGGCATACCAGGCCCTTAGGTCTGGTATGGATTGTAAGAGGAACCCCCCTGCGCCGAAAAAACGGCGTGGGGTCCCCCCCAAAATCCATACCAGACCCCTATCCGAGCACGCAGCCCGGCCGGTCAGGAAAGGGGGTGGGGACGAGCGAGCGCCCCCCCCCCCCTGCTGAGCCGTACCAGCCCGCATGCCCTCAACATGGGGGGGTGCTTTGGGGGAGGGGGGCGCCCTGCGGGCCCCCCCACCCCAAAGCACCTTGTCCCCATGTTGATGAGGACAAGGGCCTCTTCCCGACAACCCTGGCTGTTGGTTGTCAGGGTCTGCGGGCGGTGGCTTATCGGAATCCGGGAGCCCCCTTTAGTAAGGGGGCCCCCAGATTACGGCCCCCCCACCCTATGTGAATGAGTATGGGGTACATAGTACCCCTACCCATTCACCTGGGGGAAAAAGTGTCAATAAAAAAAACACTACACAGGATTTTAAAGTAATTTATTAGACAGCTCCGGGGGTCTTCTTCCGACTTCGGGGGTCTTCATCCAACTTCGGGGGTCTCTCCGGTCTCTTCTCCCGGTGTTCGACCTCTTCTGCTGGCTCCTCCGCTATCTTCTGCCCCTCTTTTGCTAGCGGTGGCCCGGACTTCTGCCTTCTTGTCTTCTTCCCTCTTTAATTCTACTGATGTTGACACAACGCTCTCTCTGGCTGTAATGCTCTCCGCTTTGACTTATATAGGCGGTGACCCCGCCCCCTTAAGACGTCACAGTCCCTGGGCATACTGGGACTATGACGTTTTAAGGGGGCGCGGTCACCGGGTGATGTTGAGCCTGGTACGGCTCAGTAGGGGGGCGCTCGCTCGTCCCCACCCCCTTTCCTGACTGGCCGGGCTGCGTGCTCGGATAGGGGTCTGGTATGGATTTTGGGGGGGACCCCATGCCGTTTTTTCAGCGTAGGGGGTTCCCCTTACAATCCATACCAGACCTAAGGGCCTGGTATGCCACGCACTCGCCGCAATAGGAAAATTACCCTGCCCTTGCGTCGTATCTGGTCCGTCGGACCAGCATACAAACGAATGGCCTTTCCATCAGGAACTGAGTCCGGCGGAGTTACAACGTAAAGAATTGAAGCAAGTTTCAAATCTAAAGTCCGTCGGATTTCCAACCGAAACGATCCGTCGGAAGTCCGATGCAGCCCACACACGGTCGGATTGTCCGCCGGATTCGGTCCGTCGGACCAGTGCGGTCGGAAAGTCCGCCCGTGTGTACGCGGCATAAGACTGTCTAAGCTGCCTAGCTTTGTGAGTGTTGATTTTTATCTTGAAGTAATTTTCGGTGTAGGTTTCATGGGCACAATTAACACCCAAGGACCAATTTTCCCACACCAGTTTGACAGGTGCACATAATTAATTATTTTTTTTACAGCAATCCCAATTCTTACTTTCATCAAGAGTACCTCTATAGGGTTATGATGTGAAGGCACCACCGACACCCAAAGCCCAATTTTTACACACCTGTTTGACAGGTGCATATAAGTTACATGTTTTACAGAAAGGCCAATTCTTGCTTTCATCAAGATTACCTCTAGCCATTTCCCACTCTCTCCGGCTGTGTATTCTCAGAGCATTCCACAAGGGAAATTTTTTCTTCCTTTCACTGGTCTGTAGATCAGTGGAGGTTTCAGGGGCAAAATGAGTTTGTCACTAAACACAAAACCATTCTATAATGGCCCTACTGGTAATCCAGTAATGGTGAAACTGAACTGAAGTATGGAATACTGTTCTCTGTGGATGGCTACATGAACATGCAGCTCGCCAATACAGAAGAGTATATTGATGGGGCATTGTTTGGACATCTTGGAGAAGTTCTAATAAGGTGTAAATAATGTATTGTATATACCAGGGGTACAAGAGGAGGAAGATGATGGTCACATGAGAGAATAAAGCAATTTCCAAATTTGTTTTGTCAATTTATTTTGAAACTTCTCTTTTGAGGTTATTAAAAGAGTACCTCTATAGGGTTATTGTGTGAAGGCACCACCAACACCCAAAGCCCAATTTTTCTGTACCTGTTACTTCTATCCAAAGTCTGTGAAAGAGACAACCAGACTTTAGCTAGAAAAAAAAATATTTAAATTTTGGCCTGAGGCTTGCTAACTGTGGTACAAAAATGTGTTATTTCCATCCAAAGTCTGCCAAAGAGACACCAAAATTTCTCCAAAAAAATCTCTTCTACTGTTCCGAGTGCACTAAATAGTGGCCTCATCATACTGGCTGTCTCCCCGAGCGAGCCATTGTTTACAAAATAAAGAGAGCTTGCATGGAAAATCAATTTAAATGTTTTTTTTTTTTTTTTTTTGCTTTATATGTCAGTTTTACTGCAGTAGGTTCTATACACGGTACAGATGTGCCACTTTATAGGCAGACTAAGTGGACCCCCCGGTACTATATTTAACTGAATTTTTCTTTTACAAAAGTTTTATTGATAGGAAAATTAATACAACAGACATGTGCAAAAATGTAATGGTTACATTGAACAGAAAATGAAGGGAGGATGCCCGGCGAGGGATGCTACATTAGTGGTACATTATTCATCATTACAAAAATATAGAAAAATAAGAATATATATAAAGACAAATAACAATTACATTGTATTATAGCAAAAATGTAATATATGTCCCAAAATATGTTGTTCATTGGGTATATATGTAGAGTAAATAATAAAGGAGGAAGAAACAACATAAAAGGGCGCATCTACTCTTACAGCAACTGCAAGATAATTATAAATAAAAAATAAAAATAAGAATGTGGTCTAGTTTATTAATTGTTGGTTGACTCGTATCAGTGTAACCATCATAAGTGAATCGACTCCTTAATAACAAGAGTCACAAAGGCGATTACATTAAAAGACAAAAATGGTAGAGAATAAGTTGACAGCAGAGAATAGGGGGGAGTCAAAGAGAAAAAGAGAAAAGAAACAAAGGGGAAAGGCAGAAAAAAGGGAGAGTCCATTCTATAGGGGGGGGTGCATCCAGAGGCCTCTAGATTGACAAAAGCAGGTTATCGAACCTGGAGGGTTGGTTGTATGATATCCATGGTTGCCAGACTCTAAGAAATTTACTGTGCGTGTCAGAAGCCAGGGACGTTAGTTTCTCATTTATCATTATGTCGTTCATTCGATTTTTCACTGCTTCAAAACTGAGTACAGGGGTTTACCAGGACCGTGCAATGGTAAACTTAGTTGCATTAAAAAGGTGTAGGGCCAATTGACGTTCTGGGCGAAGAAGTTCCAGGATTGGTCTGCATAGAAGGGCTTCATATGGATCTCTCTTTAGATTAGGGTGGAGCATATTGCGTAAAAGGGTATAAACCCTGACCCAAAGTCTACAAACCTTTGGACATGTCCACCAAATGTGAGCCATGGTGCCTTCTAGCGAGCAACCCCAGAAACAATGAGAAGGATAGGAAGGGATAAAACGAGCTAGCCTAGCAGGCGTGTAGTACCTTCTATAGAAGACCTTGTATGCATTTTCTTAAGTAAGAACATTTCTAGAGGTCTTTGTAAGAGATATCGTCATAATCTGCCAGTCCTCTGGGTCCAACTGTTTACCGAGGTCTTCCTCCCATTGGAGGTGATATGATCTCACTGGGGGTTTCCTACTGGAGATGATGGAGGAGTAAAGTAGGGATATGACCCCCGGGGAATGAGGTAGCCCTGCATATTCTTTCAAAGGAAGTCAAGGTGTATGGGGTGGGTTGAGCCCATATAAGTTGTTGAAGGAAATGTTCGATTTGAAGGTAACTATAATGTTCTCATAGGGGTATATCGTGAGAAGATCTAAGCATTTCAAAAGTGAGTATCCTCATTGGGGTGAACAGAGAATGGACATCTGTGAATCCATTATCCGCCCACCACGAGAATTGTTTAGGGTTATCATAGCTGGGGGTGAACAGCGGGCAGTGAATAAGGCGCAATAGAGGTAGATGGGGAGATAATAGGCCTGTCGAATACTTAACAGAGTCCCATAGGCGTAGAGAGTGAGCCATACATGGCCCGAACCCATGAGGGTGTTTCAATGGAGGGAGCCAGGGTACAGAAGATATGGGTATAGGGTGTGATTCGACCAGATCAATAGTGGCCCACAGCGGCATTTGATAGGTGTCATGGAGACGGGTTAATGGAGCAATGCTCGCTGCCGTATAGGATGCCTGAAGATTGGGGACCGAAAGACCCCCATTAATCCACCGGGCATACATAATCCGCTTATTAATTCTGGGGCAATTAGAACCCCATATAAGTTTCAAAATTTTGCGTTGATGGATTCTTAATATGTAAGAGGGGATTGGAACAGGTAATACTCAAAATAAATACCGCAGTTTAGAGAGGTAGGTCATACAGACCGCTGAGATCCTGCCAAGACAATGGGAAGTAGGACCAGGAGGATAACATTATAGTGAGTTTCCGAAAGAGAGGGGAAAAATTAGCCTGATATAGACCATCATATTTAGGAGTGAGATGTATGGCTAAATAGGGTAGTGAAGGAAGCCATTGAAATGGGAAATTTTCTTTTAAAGAGCTCAGTTCTGAAGGGGAAAGATTTACAGACCTTGCCTTAGACGTAAAGGTCTCTAATAGGGAAAACAGGTTAGGTAGTGAGATTCTAGAAGATGTCCTAGTCAATAGGATGTCGTCTGCAAATAAGGAGATTTTATGAGTAGAGCCCGCCACTTCAATACCTTTTTATATCTGGATGTGAGCGAAAGTGGACAACCTTGTCAGGTGCCCCTATGGATAGGAAAAATAGAGGATTCAAACCCATAGTATTTAATTTTAGCTTGAGGGGTGTTGTACAATGCTGCCAACCAACGCAAAAATGAAGTACCAAAGCCATAGTGGCGGTGTACTGTCATGAGATATGGCCAGGACAAGGTGTCAAAGGCCTTGCGTTCACATCCAGCGACAAAAGCATAGTTTCTAGGGAACGCTTATGGGCGATATGCTGTAATCGATTAATTCTCCTGATAGCGTTCCCTGCCTGTCTCATTGGCACGAAACCCACTTGGTCCTTTTTGATTAAGCGGTATTTAACTGAATTTTTCAATTTAATTGTTTCACTTTAAGCATCATTAAAATCACTGGTCTATTAAAAACAATATTTTTAAAAATAAAATGTTGGTTTGAAACATGTCCCCCAGGGCAATACCCGGGCCCCCATACCATTTTTATGGCCAATAACTTGCATGTAAGCCTTCAAAATGGGCACTTTTGATTTTTCAAGTTCGGGTCCATTAGACTTTAATAGGGTACATGGTTCGTGTCCGAACTTTTGCGATTTGAGAGTTCTGCCACGAACCGAACCAGGGGTGTTCGGCTCAACTCTAGTCAGCAGTGTTTGTTCACGTCCATGTGTTCAATGTATACAACAGCATAGTGAGTAGTTGGTACAAAGGAATAAGGAGTAGGTACACATCAACTGAATCTGCCCAGCAAACCAAAATTTAAAAGGTTGTAAAATAAGGTTTGGCTGTATTCTTTTGCTTCTGGCTGTGACTTGTCACTTCCAGTATGTATCCATTTGAACTTACAAAGTGTTACACAGATTTATTTATAGCTTGAGAAAAAGTGGTAATCTGTACTCCTCTTATCCATCACTGCCATGTTGATTACTTTGTCCATCTGCAGTGTCCCACTTGTATTGCACTGCTGGTAATCCCCCTGCACCCTTCTGTACTGTTTTTCTTGCTATCTTTGTCACTCAGCCTCCTACAGCTTCTCCCCTCTAGCTGCTCAATTTGGTGGTGTTGGTATTTTATTATATTTTTTACAGCATATTACTGTACCAATTAAATTTGCTTTAAATGATATACCATTTCTTATGAAATATTTCTTTTTTCCAGTTATGTACTACAAGAACTAGTCGATACAGAGCGAGATTATGTGCGGGACCTCAGTTACGTGGTTGAGGTAATTCCTAAATATGCACAATATGTTTACTTTTACAATATCACTGAGACCTCTTAAAAAAGTGTATGTTGAGAATTGGTTACCTACAGAGAATAAAATTAGTGCAGCTTTGTGGCATTTCTTCTTCCCACATTTCTGAGATTTTCAAGTGCCTTGAAAAAGTATTCACACCTCTTGAAATTTTTCACATTTTGTCATGTTACAACCAAAAACGTAAATGTATTTTATTGGGATTTTATGTGATAGACCAACACAAAGTGGCACATAATTGTGAAGTGGAAGGAAAATTATAAATGGTTTTCAAAATGTTTTACAAATATGTGAAAAGTGTGTGGTGCATTTTTATTCAGCCCCCCTGCCCCCCGAGTCAATACTTTGTAGAACCACCTTTCGCTGCAATTACTGCTGTAAGTCTTTTTGGATATGTCCCTCCCAACTTTGCACATCTCGAGAGTGCCATTTTTGCCCATTCTTCTTTGCAAAATAGCTCAAGCGCTGTCAGATTGGATGGAGAGCGTCTGTGAACAGCAATTTTCAAGTCTTGCCACAGATTCTCAATTGGATGTAGGTCTGGACTTTGACTGGGCCATTGTAACACATGAATATGCTTTGATCTAAACTATTCCATTGTAGCTCTGGTTGTATGTTTAGGGTTGTTGTCCTGCTGGAAGGTGAACCTCTGCCCCGGTGTATAACAGGTTTTCTATTAAGATTGCCCTGTATTTGGCTCCATCCATCTTCTCATGAAATCTGACCAGCTTCTCTGTCCCTGCGAAAGAAAAGCATCCCCACAACATGAAGCTGCCACCACTATGTTTCACGTGGGGATGGTGTGTTCAGGGTGATGTGCAGGGTTCGTTTTCTTTTGCTTTTAGGTCAAAAAGTTACATTTTGGTCTCATCTGACCAGAGCACCTTCTTCCACATGTTTCCTGTGTCACCCACATGGCTTCTTGCAAACTGCAACTGGGACTTCCTATGACTTTTTTTTAACAATGGCTTTCTTCTTGCCACTCTTCCATAAAGGCCAGATTTGTGGAGTGTACGACTAATAGTTTTCCTGTGGACAGATTCTCCCACCTGAGCTGTGGATCTCTGCAGCTCCTCCAGAGTTACCATGGGCCTCTTGGCTGCTACTTTGATTAATGCTCTCTTTGCCTGGCCTGTCAGTTTAGGTGGTCAGCCATGTCTTGGTAGGTTTGCAGTTGTGCCACACTCTTTCCATTTTCGGATGATGGATTGAATAGTGTTCTGTGAGATGTTCAAAGCTTGGGATTTTTTTTTTATAGCCTAACCCTGCTTTAAACTTCACAACTTTATCCCTGGCCTGTCTGGTGTGTTCCTTGGCCTTCATTATGCTGTTTGTTCACCAAGGTTCTCTAACAAACCTCTAAGGGCTTCACAGAACAGCTGTATGTATACTGAGATTAAATTACACACAGGTGGAATCTATTTACTAATTAGGTGACTTCTGAAGGCAATTGATTCCACTAGATTTTAGTTAAGGGTATCAGAGTACAAATGCATACCACACTTTTTAGATATTTATTTGTAAAAAAAAAAAAAATGGAAAATCATTTATAATTTTCCTTCTGCTTTACAATTATGTGCCACTTTGTGTTAGTCTGTCACATAAAATCCAAATAAAATACATTTATGTTTATGGTTGTAACATGACAAAATGTAGAAGTTTTAAAGGGGTATCGATACTTTTTCAAGACACTGTAAACCAGGTGGTTGTGTCACATTTAGTTTGAGAATCCATTTGGTTTCAACTTTGTAAGATTTTATTGCCAAAATCACAACCTCTCATGTGGGGATGAATTTGGCCAATGTCAGAAATTTTAACGGTTTAGCACTATATTTATGTTTACCTGTGAAATGCCTAGCTATAGGTTTTTCCAAGGGGGGTGGACTATTTTTGGGAGGCCCAAGGTGTTTAAGGGAGGGATAGAGGCTTGTTTAGTTAGGTATTTCCCATCTATATGATTATACATTTATGTGGCATAGGTGCTGTTTTACATGCAGCCTATACTATTTTTATTGCTTTTCATGCTACATGATTTTTAGTGATATGTCTACTCTTCTTTGACAAAAATAGTGACCGTATGGCCTACATCTTGACAGTTCTAGTTGCATCTGCAGAGTGTTGGATGTAATAGAAGTATATGAGGAGTGGATTTAATCAAGTGCTTCCTCCACTGCTCACCTATCTCAGGAATGTTGTCAGGTATTTAGGGCTATATACAGTGGGGACGGAAAGTATTCAGACCCCCTTAAATTTTTCACTCTTTGTTATATTGCAGCCATTTGCTAAAATCGTTTAAGTTCATTTTCTTTCCTCATTAATGTACACACAGCACCCCATATTGACAAAAAAACACAGAATTGTTGACATTTTTGCAGATTTATTAAAAAAGAAAAACTGAAATATCACATGGTTCTAAGTATTCAGACCCTTTGCTGTGACACTCATATATTTAACTCAGGTGCTGTCCATTTCTTCTGGTCATCCTTGAGATGGTTCTACACCTTCATTTGAGTCCAGCTGTGTTTGAATATACTGATTGGACTTGATTAGGAAAGCCACACACCTGTCTATATAAGACCTTACAGCTTACAGTGCATGTCAGAGCACATGAGAATCATGAGGTCAAAGGAACTGTAATTAGCCTAATGGAGGGGGGGCTGTACTAATGAGGGGGGTGGTTTGTCCTGGGGGGGTCTAAACTAATGTGGGGGGGTCTAAACTAATGTAGGGGGGGTGATTTGTCCTGGGGGGTCTAAACTAATGTAGGGGGGGTAATTTGTCCTGGGGGGTCTAAACTACTGTTGGGGGGTTGATTTGTCCTGGGGGGGTCTATACTAACGTGGGGGGGGGTGATTTGTCCGGGGGGGTCTGTACTAATGTAGGGGAGATTTGTCCTGGGGGGTCTGTACTAAAGTGGGGGGGGTGGTTTGTCCTGGGGGGTCTATACTAATGTGGGGGGGTGGTTTTTCCTGGGGGTCTATACTAATGCGGGGGGGTGGTTTTTCCTGGGGGTCTATACTAATGCGGGGGGGTGGTTTGTCCTGGGGGGTCTATACTAATGTAGGGGGGGTGATTTGTCCTGGGGGTCTATACTAATGTAGGGGGGGTGATTTGTCCTGGCGGGTCTGTACTAATGTAGGGGGGTGGTTTGTCCTGGGGGGGTCTAAACTAATGTAGGGGGGTGATTTGTCCTGGGGGGTCTGTACTAATGTAGGGGGGGGTGGTTTGTCCTGGGGGTCTGTACTAATGTGGGGGGGTGATTTGTCCGGGGGAGTATAAACTAATGTAGGGGGGTGGGGTGATTTGCCCTGGGGGATCTGTACTAGTGTAGGGGGGGTGGTTTGTCCTGGGGGGTCTATACTAATGTGGGGTGGGTGGTTTTTCCTGGGGGATTTATACTAATGCGGGGGGGTGGTTTGTCCTGGGGGGTCTATACTAATGTAGGGGTGGTGATTTGTCCTGGGGGTCTATACTAATGTAGGGGGGGTGATTTGTCCTGGCGGGTCTGTACTAATGTGGGGGGGTGGTTTGTCCTGGGGGGGTCTAAACTAATGTAGGGGGGTGATTTGTCTTGGGGGGTCTGTACTATTGTAGGGGCTGGTGGTTTGTCCTGGGGGGTCTAAAGTAATGTAGGGAAGGGGTGGTTTGTCCTGGGGGTCTATACTAATGTAGGGGGGGTTTGTCCTGGGGGGTCTGTACTAATGTAGGGGGGGTGGTTTGTCCTGGGGGGCCTATAGTAATGTAGGGGAGTGATTTGTCCTGGGGGTCTGTACTAATGTAGGGGGGTGGTTTGTCCTGGGGGATCTATACTAATGTAGAGGGGGTGTTTTTTTCCTGGGGGGATCTGAACTAATGGAGGGGGGGTGATTTGTCCTGGGGGTCTAAACTAATGGAGGGGGGGTGGTTTGTCCTGGGGGGTCTGTACTAATGGAGGGGGGTGGTTTGTCCTGGGGGATCTGTACTAATGAAGGGGGGGTTTGTCCTGGGGGTCTGTACTAATGGAGGGGGGTGGTTTGTCCTGGGGGTCTATACTAATGTAGAGGGGGTGTTTTTTTCCTGGGGGGATCTGAACTAATGGAGGGGGGTGATTTGTCCTGGGGGGTCTAAACTAATGGAGGGGGGGTGGTTTGTCCTGGGGGGGTCTGTACTAATGGAGGGGGTGGTTTGTCCTGGAGGGGTCTGTACTAAGGAGGGGGGGTGGTTTGTCCTGGCGGGTCTGTACTAATGTAGGGGGTTGGTTTGTCTAGGGGGGGCTATACTAATGGAAGGGGGCAGGTGGTTTGTCGCGGGGGTCTGTACTAATGGAGGGGGGTGGTTTGGCCTTGGGTGGGTCTGTACTAATGGAACGGGACAGGTTATTTGTCGCGGGGGTCTGTACTAATGGAGGGGGGTGGTTTGTCCTGGGGGGGTCTGTACTAATGGTGGGGGGGTGGTTTGTTCTGGGGGTCTGTACTAATGGGGGGGTGGTTTGTCCTGAGGGGGGTCTGTACTAATGTAGAGGGGTGGTTTGTCCTGGGGGAGTCTATGCTAATGGAGGGGGGTGGTTTGTTCTGGGGGGTTCTCTACTAATGGAGGGGGGATGGTTCTGTACGAATGAAGGGGGTGGTTTGTCCTGAGGGGGTCTGTACTAATAGAGGGGGGTGGTTTGTCCTGAGGGGGTCTATTCTGATAAAGGGGGTTGTTTTGTTCTGGGGGTCTATACTGAGGGAGGTGTTTATACTTAGTGGGGGGTCTGCACTGACAGAAGGGGGGTCTATACTTAGTGGAGGGGGGTCTGTACTGAGGGGCGACTATAGTTGGTGGAGGGGGTGATACCATGTTCTACCGCACCGGGTGACACCAACCCTAGTGATGCCACTGCAGCCATGGGCTCTTGTTTCCCCTCTCTCTCCTCCTCGTGCGCGCTGCTGTACTAGTGAGCGGCGCACTATGTTTCTTCCCCAGGGAAGAAAAAAAAGGGGGAAATTAGAGGATTGTGGGACATGTAGTCCCAAGGACTTGCAGCCCACACAGCATGCTCAGCTGAATGGGAGAGAGAGACCCAGGAGCCCGGGAAAGCTTTCAGGGAAGTGCACCCAGGACTCCAGAGGGAGAGGACAGTGCTGAGGGAACACCATCAGAGGGAGAACCCCGCTGACCTGCGCCACATGAGGGAAAGCCACACAGCCTGGCGCCATCCCTGGTGGAGAAAGGAATGGAGTCATTGCCAGAATATAGATCTGGGCTCTACACAGCGGAGTCACCACGGGCAATTCAGAGTGAGCTGACTCCTGATCAGAGGAACCGTTGTTGCTGTATTGCTGGGTCAGGTGAGAGGGTCGATCTGCCATTATTTACTAACGTCCATAGGAACTGCAGTCTCTGACCATCTCTTGTAACATGTCTGCAGTCTCTGACCATCTCTTGTAACATGTCTGCAGTCTCTGATCATCTCTTGTATCATGTCTGTAGTCTCTGACCATCTCTTGTATCATATCTGCAGTCTCTGATTATCTCCTGTAGTATGTCTGCAGTCTCTAACCATCTCCTGTAGTATGTCTGCAGTCTCTGACCGTCTCCTGTAGTATGTCTGCAGTCTCTGACCTTCTCCTGTAGTATGTCTGCAGTCTCTGACCATCTCCTGTATTATATCTCCAGTCTCTGATCATCTCCTGTAATATGTCCGCATTTTCTGACCATCTCTTGTAACATGTCTGCAGTCTCTGACCATCTCTTGTAACATGTCTGCAGTCTCTGACCATCTCTTGTATCATGTCTGCAGTCTCTGACCATCTCCTGTAGTATGTCTGCAGTCTCTGACCATCTCCTGTAGTATGTCTGCAGTCTCTGACCATCTCCTGTAGTATGTCTGCAGTCTCTGACCATCTCCTGTGCTACGTCTGCAGTCTCTGACCGTCTCCTGTAGTATGTCTGCAGTCTCTGATCATCTCTTGTATCATGTCTGCAGTCTCTGACCATCTCTTGTATTATGTCTGCAGTCTCTGACCATCTCCTGTATTATGTCTGCAGTCTCTGACCATCTCCTGTAGTATGTCTGCAGTCTCTGACCATCTCCTGTATCATGCCTGCCGTCTCTGACCCTCTCCTGTAGTATGTCTGCAGTCTCTGACCATCTCCTGTATCATGTCTGCAGTCTCTGACCATCTCTTGTACTATGTCTGGGGGCTCTCTCTAACAGATTCTCTAACAGAAGCCCTCTCTGTGTGCATCAGAGAGACTCCGCTCCAGGTCTCATTAATGTACGCTCTTCCTGTATTTTCTTTATTGTTAAAAGATCGTGGGAGGATCCCAGGGTAACGAAGAGTTCTTAGGGGAACATCTCTGTGTTTGAGTCGTTGCCATAGAAACATTTGTAAAGGGGAGGAGTTGGCAAGATGACCACGCCCACATGGGGGCGCCAGAAATATTTCTGCACCCAGGCGTCTGTGACCCTAGGATCGGCCCTGCTAAGCGGTATGTGTGGAGAAAACCAGGCACTGCTCATCACCTGTCCAATACAGTCCCACTAGTGAAGCATGGTGGTGGCAGCATCATGCTGTGGGGGTGTTTTTCAGCTGCAGGGACAGGATGACTAGTTGCAATCGAGGGAAAGATGAATGCGGCAAAGTACAGGGATATCCTGGACGAAAATCTTTTCCAGAGTGTTCAGGACCTCAGACTGAGCCGAAGGTTTACCTTCCAAGAAGACAATGACCCTAAGCACACAGCTAAAATAACGAAAGAGTGGCTTCACAACAACTCCGTGACTGTTCTTGAATAGCCCAGCCAGAGCCCTGACTTAAACCCAATTGAGCATCTCTGGAGAGACCTAAAAATGGCTGTCCACCAACGTTTACCATCCAACCTGACAGAACTGGAGAGGATCTGCAAGGAGGAATGGCAGAGGATCCCCAAATCTAGGTATGAAAAACCTGTTGCATCTTTCCCAAAAAGACTCATGGCTGTATTCGATCAAAAGGGTGCTTCTACTAAATACTGAGCGAAGGGTCTGAATACTTAGGACCATGTGATATTTCAGTTTTTCTTTTTTAATAAATCTGCAAAAATGTCAACAATTTTGTGTTTTTCTGTCAATATGGGGTGCTGTGTGTACATTAATTAGGAAAAAAAATGAACTTAAATGATTTTAGCAAATGGCTGCAATATAACAATAGTGAAAAATTTAACAGAGTCTGAATACTTTCCGCTCCCTTTCTTTTCCTCCCTTGGGAAATAGTTGCATATCACCCCCATGCTCACTTTTTAGGTGGAAATGATGGGTAGAGAGACTTTCCATAGTTTTTTCTCTGTAGTTCATAGTAGTTTTTGGTACCTGTTAAGTTCCCGCCCAGTCTGTTTTCCCCTATGCCTCCTTGTAGCCTGTGTTGGTGCTTATGGTTCCACCAGGGTCCATCCTGTGAGTGGTTTTATATCAAGTATTCATGGTATGTACCTGTTGTTAATAGATATATAGAGATAAATATACTTTTTTTTTTTTTTTTTCTTTTTAGTGTGGCCAGCTCTCCTTATATTTCTCTTATCACTAAACATTATAAAAGTAGTTGTATACTAAAGTGGCTAAATGTGTATTCATTAAATTGGGATCATGAAGAATTTTGATTGCTATGCAGAGGTGTCCAACCCGCAGGCCACATGTGGCCCAGGGCAATTCAGCAGTCTGGAGGGATTCCATGCAAGCATAGAAGCCACGGCAGATGGCAGAGAGAAGCTAGGCACAGACACATATGGAGGGAAATGGGGGATACCGTATATAGCAACCACAGGGACAGGCACAACTTGTGGGATGCCGGGGCTGCATTGGTTGTAATAGCATCAACATCAGCAAATGCAGGGGCTCCCCATTAGTGCCAGGCAAGTAAATACTGCATGGCTGTATCAGTGGGGTGGACTGCGCCCCCCCCCAGATTTCCGTTGCACTGACCAAAACCTCCCCTCTGCTACGCCACACAGCACCATGCGTTCAAAAGCACCATGCGATTTTCCGGCTGCTGCTTTTCAAAAATGGTGCAGAAGCTATTTTCCTGCATTAAACACAGACTCTGCAAGCCCATTCAAATAAAGAGCCGCAATAGTGTCAACCTCGGCTTATTGACATTTGGCAACCCTGGCACATATAGTTGAACTCCAATCCCCTTATCTATTATTTTTTAATTCTGGCATGAAAAGTTGTGGATGAAGGAAGATTGTTCTAGAAAAATTGGACAGTCAACTACTTTTTGTGGAGGCTAATGCTAAGACACTCTGCTTAATTTGTGGGCAATTTTTCAAAGACTACAATTTGGAAAGGCGTTATATGCAAGAACATGCTAACAAATTTGAGGCGTATCCAGGAATGTGTCGTAAGGACAAAATAGCAGAACTGAAAAAAAGCCTGTCATCTTAACGTGCTTTAAAAAAAAAAAAAAAGCTGCAACTCAAACAGACTCTATTGTAAAAGCTAGTTATGTGGTAGCATATTTAATAGCAAAAAAATCTAATTACTTTTTTTTTGTCTCCACTTGAGATTTTTGTTTGAGGTGTTGATGTGAAATATAATGTCACTGAAGAAATGGCTCCATTAGTGCAGTTAAAAGACAAAAATAAATTTAAGAAACGTATATGCAGCAGTAAGAAGTGCATTAAAACTATTTTCTTTGTCCCTTGTTAACTTATCTTGAATATCTACTAATGATGCTCCGGTGATTGTAGCTTTGTGAAATTAATAAATGGCCATGGAATCTCCACCAGAAACTTAAGTTGAATGAAAGTACCACTGCATAGTCCACCAGGAAAATTTGCGCGCAACATTTTTCAAATTGGATAATGTCATTCAAGCAGTCATTAAAACTGTAAGTTTCTTAAGGGCCACGGGATTAAACCCTCGCAAATTCCACAAATTCCTTAACAGTTTGGATGCTGTATTTGGGGACATTATTTACTTCTAGGAAGTTAGATGGCTGGGTCGAGGCAAAATGTTGAAAAGATTTTAGAATTTGCAGAAAGAAATCAAGTTTATGGAAACAAAAACAAACTTAGTGCGGGACTTGACGATGAAAAGTGGCTCACAGAATTAGCATTTTTAGTGGATATGACAGCTCATTTAAATTATTAAACATGCATCTTCAGAGCAAAAAACAACGTATCCACGCTTTGTTTCAAACCATACCAGCATTCCACGTAAAACTGAAATTATGGCAAGCTTCAAGTTAAAGTAATCAATTTTACACATTTCGAAAAAATTGTCCAAACGCAGTCTTCTGCATAGTAAAAAATATGCAGCCTTGCTTTTTGACTTGATACAGGAATTTGACAACAGGGTTCAATATTTCCAGAAAAATAATTCATTTTTGTTGGTATATTTCGACCCCATTTTTAGTCTACATAAATATATTACCTGACAATTTTCAAATGCAATGCATTGAGCTGCAATCGGACATTTAACTAAAGAAAAAATGTGACTGTCTCTTTATATGACTTTTATAAGTATTATCTTTCCAAAGAAAAATCTCCAATTTTTCACAATCACTCCTCCTTCTTGTCATCAATTTTCAGCAGCACCTATATTTGTGAGCAACAAAAAGTGGGGAGGGGGAGAGAAGTGCAACAACCATAGTGTATCATGTAAAGTGTACTTTTAATAGAAAATATAAAAAAGCACTCACAAAGATAAAATAGAGCCTCTGGGACAGATATCAAACATGCAACCAGGATGCCTTGCCTCGGCCACTGGCAAGAGAGTGGAGATGGAATGGGAGCAGGGAACCGCTGTCACTGGAAAGCCAAAGCCATGGATGGAACACAGGGCTCAGGGTATGAAGCCACCTTATGAAGTAGGAAAATGCTGGAACCGGAATGCGTTTCAAAGACAGGCTGAAGAAGCAATATTGCTTTAAAATGCATTCTGGTTCCAGCTCCAGCATTTTCCTACTACATAAGGTGGCTTTATACCCTGGGCTCTGTATTCCATCCATGGCTTTGGCTTTCCAAAGCCATGGAGAGTGGTGAGAGTGGTTCCCTGCTTCCATTCCATCTACGCTCACTTGCCAGTGGTCAAGGCAAGGCATCCTGGTTGGGTGTCGGATCTCTGTCCCAGAGGCTACCTTTTTTTTTTTTTTTGGAAGTGAAGTGTGGATTTTTATTTTTTATATTTTCTTTATTTTATTTTACAATGCAAGATATATAATACCAAACTCTTGACAATCCTTATAAAAATCATATATTGTTTACATTTCCCCCCCCCCCCCCCCGCTACCACCTACTACTAAAGAAAGAAAAAGATCAAGATTAAACCCCCCCCACCCCCCTCACTCTCCACACCCCTATGTCTCCATCAACAGCAAGTACTTCTCCGTGATCCTAAATTCCAGCCATTTCTGCTATTTCCTTTGATATTTCTCCCATGAGTCTTCAATCGAGTGTATTAACTTTTCCATAGCTCTCACCCACTCCACCCTTGTTATCCAATCCTTTAACTTTGGGGCATCCTGGGATTTCCAAGAGCATGGAATCAAAGCTTTGGCAGCATTCAGAAGGTATGGGACTAGTGACTTTCTATATTGGGGCACTTCCTTCTCTGTATCATGGAATAAGCATGTCCACAGATTTTTTTTTAACCCGTTCCTCCGTTATCTGCAGAATCACTTCTATAATATCCTCCCAGTAGGAATGTACTTTAGGGCACTCCCACCAGAGGTGTGCAAAAGTTCCCAAGCCTCCACACCCCCTCCAACAAGTTGGAGAGTTCTCTGACGCCTACTCATGCGCCCTCTGGGGGGTCACGTGCCACCTTGCCATTAACTTGTAACCCATTTCGTATATCTGCATGTCTCTTGCTGATACATACACCATTTTAAATATCTTCGCCCTATGCTCCTCATCTCTCAGACGCCCTATTTCTCCTTCCCACTTCTCTACATAAGATGGAAACCTATTTCCCACTTCCCCCCTGAGTATTTTGTATATTTTAGATATACTACTAGTTATACTCGAGGTGGAGCTTAGTAATTTTTCTATTGCTCTCAGTTGGCCTCTGCCCCTCAGTGGTTGTGGAAGTGATCGTATAAAGTGTTGTAGCTGGGCATACCTCCATTTATCCAGTGGTTTGTTTCCCCATTCCTGTGTAATTTCTGTGTACGTGCGAAATCTACTTCCCTTCATTATATCTTGCAATTGTATCACTTCTTTTTTTAGCCCACCTTGTAAAGTATAAGTGCTCCTCCTTCCCGGGTTTAAAATAATTAGTGTCGGTTAGCGATATTAATGGTGAATTGTAGTCCCAGTGAAACCTCCAACCTTATCTATCCCAAATCTTGAATGTATTCCTTCTCAAAAAATTAGTGCTATGTCCTAACTCTCGAAATTTTGGTGGAATACATATCATCTTTTCTATATCAACACTACTTTGTGCAATTTCTATATTAACCCAACTTTTCTCTTTTTTTATATATCCAGAAAACTTTTATTGAAAATTAAATACATACAGTCCAAAGATCTACAGTCCAGACATTTATAGCAAATATAAGCATTTATATGTTCCCTGAGAACAATGGCTCATTTATACTTATTATTATTTATTTTTGCACCATTCGAGTAAGGCCACCATCACCAAAACTAGTACATCTATATTCAAATACCACTGTGCTCCCAGTCTAATCCTCCATAGCAGCACGACCCACCCGACTTAATTTAACGGAATTTCAGAGTATATAATACCTTCAGCCTGTATTAAGTCGCAAGAGTCTATCCATGACTAGGTCCTCCGGATCCAATCCCGGGGTCCCCAGCCACGGCTCCCACGGTTTTTCGAATTTAGTAGCGCAACCTCTATGTTGGTATATAATTTTCTCCATTCGTAGCGTGTTACCTACTGCAGTAATCCATTCCTTAACCGATAGGGGTGATTCAGATTTCCAATGCAACATGATTAACTTGCGAGCCATAAAAAGGGCCCTAGTAAGAGCTTCTCTGGTGTGAGGTTCCCACTCCAACTCGTCTAGCAGATTCAGAATGCATTGTCTAGGGTCCAGAGGAATTGGCAGCCGAAACAATGCAGAAAGAACATCTATCACCCCCCTCCAGTATACATGCAATTTGAGGCAACGCCAGAGCATGTGTATCAACTCGCCATGATCCCTTTTACATCTAGTGTACATAGGGGTGGGTATCAGTCCCATGGCATGCAATTTATGAGGCGTGTAGTATACTCTCAGAAGTGTATATAATTGTGTCAACCTTTGTGTCACATTCAAGGAACATATGGCAACTGATTGTAGGGCCTCCTTCCACTGATCCTGATCCAGGGGTCCTATGTCCGCTTCCCATTTTCTTTTAACTGTAAGAGGGTGTTTTGAGAGGTACTTACGCAATAGTGTGCCATAACACTGGGAGATTAATCCTTTAGATATCTCCCATTGAAAAATAATGGGAGTAGAGTCCATGTGCCAACTTTTCTCTTTTTTATTATACAACCAATCTGCAGTTCTAGAAATAGAAATCGCTTGGTAATACATTATAAAATCAGGTGCTGCCAACCCCCCCCCCCTGCTTTTTTTCCTTGATCAGAGTATTGTACGCGATCCTGGGGTGCTTACGTGTCCAAATATACTTTAATACCATAGATTGCAATTTTCTAAAAAAAAACAGGGGGAGCGCAATTGGAATCATCTGGAAGATGTGGATTAGCATTGGCAGTACAAACATTTTAACAGTGTTTATCCTGCCAATCCATGATAAAGCTTGATATCTCATCTTGTTAAGTTGGTCCTTGATCTTGTTGAGGAGGGGGATATAGTTAGCTTTGAACAAGTCGCTCGGGGTTGATGTCAATTTTATACCCAGATACCCCAACTCCTTCCTACACCACAAAAGAGGGAACCAGGGTTGGATTGCCTTCTGCTCACTTATAGGGAGTGTTATGTTTAAGAGCTCTGATTTAGCCATATTTTTTTTTTTATTTGTAAGTTCCCTATAGCGTTTGAACTCCTTCAAAACGATAGGAATTGTTGTTCTAGGGTTGGCGATATATCATCTGCAAATACCGCTACTTTATACTCCCTTTCTCCCACCCGGATTCCTCTAATGTCTGGATTCTTACGAATCGCTGCTAGTAGAGGTTCCAGTGTTACTATAAACAGGATTGGGGACAGGGGGCAACCCTGTCTTGTCCCATTAAATAATTCAAGGGGAGAAGACAGATTTCCATTTACTCTGATTTTAATAGTTGGATGGTGGTAAAGGGAGGCAATCATCCTCTCCCCAACCCCCAAGTGCTTCAATGTTTTGAACATAAACCCCCAGTCAACTCTATCAAAAGCCTTTTCGGCATCAATTAACATGAGGACCGCCGGGGTACCTCTCCTAATTGTTTCCTGGATCAAAAAAAATGGATTTCAGGGAATTATCTCTCCCCTCCGTCCCGGGGACGAACCCCACCTGATCATTATGTAACCACCTAGGTAGCCTAGCTTTCAGCCTATCTGCCAGTATTTTGGCAAAGATTTTTATGTCCGTATTTAATAACGAAATTGGTCTGTAGCTTCCGCGTCTTTCCCTTCTTTCAATATAAGAGTGATATGGGCCAGTAGTGACTCTCGGGGCATCTCACCTTCTCCCAAAGCGTTCAAATAATTGCACAATTTAGGTACTAAAAATTTTGAGAATTTTTTGTAGTATAATATAGAGTATCCGTCGGGACCCAGGCTCTTTCCCAGGGCAGTATTCCTTATCGCTCTTTCCACTTCCTCCTGCGAGATAGGAGCTTCAAGCGACTCTACCTCCTCCTTCTCTGCCCTGGGAAGGTCTAGGTCCCGCAGATACTCCCTCATAGATTCCTTCCTCCTCTCCCCCTCTACTTGTCCCACCTTGTACAGAGAACTATAATAGGAATGGAATATTTTGACGATGTTGGGGGAGGAGAATTCTAGTCCACCCCCTTCATCTCTAATCTTGGGTATAAAAGCCCTATAATTTTTTTCCTTTACCCTTCTCGCCATCCATTTCCCTGATTTATTGCCCCACAAATACTTTTCCTTATTTATGGTATGAAAAGCACATTTCCTTTCTGGTTCTAACAGTTCATCTAATTCTCTTCTTTTTCCTATTAGTTCTTGCCTTTCGGGGATCCCTCTAGGACGCGTACTCTGCTCAAGCTCCTGGATTTCCCTATAGAGCAGTGCCATTTTTTCCCCCTCTTTCTTTTTCCCTGCTCCAATCCCAGTCAAAATCCCCCTTATATAAGCCTTGTGTGATTCCCAAAGAGTGGCCCTAGATATTTCCGTTGTGTCGTTAATCTCAAAGTACACCTTCAATTCCTGTTCTATTTTGCTAATTGTGTCCGAGCCCTATATGAGGGAGCCATTCAATTTCCATTTCATCCTAGTCGGAGCATCCCCAGTTATCTCCAATTGGATTTTCACTGGGGCATGATCGGATAGGGTGATTGCTTTAATTTCAGCAGCCTGAAGGCATGGGACTAACTGGTGTTCTATCAGGATATAATCAATCCTTGAGAATGATTTCTGAACAGGGAGTAATAAGTATAGTCCTGCTTCTTTGGGTGGCTAATCCTCCATGCATCCAGCAGCTGAAAATTCATGAGCGTTTTTTTAAGTGCCTCCCATTTATGAGCTGTAAACCTAAGAGCGCCTCCTGAGGTATCCATACTTGGATCCATACTCCAATTTAAGTCACCTGCGATCATCAATTTGCCGTCTTTAAAGGTTTCAAGTTTTTTCAGTACTTTCTTCAAGAATTTATCGGGGTCTCTATTTGGGGCATAAATGTTTGCTATTGTACACATCATGTTAAACAATTTCCCTTTTATAAAGAGATACCTTCCTGCTAGGTCGGCCAGACGCTCCCCTTCTACAAACATCATCGTTTTGTCAAATCCAATGGCCCCACCCCTAGAATGCGTTGATCCTGTATCCCCATAGAACCATTTCAGAAACTGATGTGATGCCAAGCCACCCCCTGATGCATATGTGATGTAAGTCTCCTGTAGACACGCCACATTTGCTCCCAAGAGCTGCAGTTCCTTAGTTATTTTATACCTTTTTTTTTTTTGGTGTTTAGTCCCCTTACATTATACGTAACCAAGTTCACTACCCCCATACTTCACCCCAATAGGAGCGTCTGACCGGTCCGAGAAGGGAACCCATAAGGGGAGATAGAGAGACACATACAGGGGGAAGAGAGAGAAAAAAAAACAACCCCACCATACCCTCCCCAAACCTCCCACCGAAAAACCCCCAACTCCCATCCTACCCCCTCCCCCCAACACCCCCCCCATGTCTGGAACTGAACGCCTGAAAAAGGCTGGACAGACCCCGTTTTTTGTTCAAATATATGGTCCAGGCTGGCATCCTCTTGATGCCTCCTCATCTCCATATTTCCCAGTGGGCTCATGTCCCCAGCTCCTCCAAGCCCACCCGTTCCCACCCCACCCCGCTCCCCCCCCCACCCCGCTCCCCACCCCGCTCCCCACCACCCCACCCCGCTCCACTCTTTCTAACTCATTCCCTTGGGTTAACTACTAATTAAGGCCTCTCTCCCCGTCACCCCCTTTACTCCATCTCAGCTTATTTGAGGGGCAGGTGGACCCTCCCCCTCCCCCCTGCCTGGTATGGGGGAAGGTAGGATGTCCAATCTGCCACAGAAATCCCCCAAATCTTCTGGAAATCCCAAGACTGCAGTTTGGCCATTTTTTTTCCCAAACAGGCGGGAAACCCCCATTGGTAAGGTATCCCGGATGTCCTCAACAACTCAGTGAGGGGTTTTAAAAGTCTCCTTCTTGTTAAAGTCTCGGCCGACAAATCTGAATAGACCTGTAGTTCTACTCCTTCATAACATATTCCTGGCAAGTTCCGTGTTTTTTCCATGATTTTTGATTTTTCTTCTGCATAATGGAACCTCGCTATCACATCTCTCAGACTCTCTGACCTATGAGTAGAATAACGTGCAATCCTGTGTATTCTATCCAGTTTCAGGGGCTCTGAAACTTCTCTCTCTAGTAAGGGATTAAATAGCTGCTGTATTACTGTTGTCAATTCCTCATTTTTATATTTCTCCAGGAGCCCTTTAAAATTTTTACATCAGCTGCGATTCTCTTGATCTTCTATTTTATAAAGGAGGCCTCTATTTGTACTTTGTAGATATTTAATTTGTTTGCTAATGTCCTCTAGTCTTTGATCGTGGTCATCCAGTCTGCCCTCGATCTCCTCCACCCTTCCATGCACTTGCCCAATGTCCGTTCTTACTGCAGCTATATCCACTTTCAATGATGCCTCCATTTTTGCCAACATCTCTGCTAGAATCTCTTTAATCTGCGGGACTCCCTCCTGAGTTAGTGGCTGCAGCGGTCTTCCTCTTGCTAATTCGTCCTCCCCTCCACTTTTCCTCTCTTGGGCCTTATTGCTTCCCTGAGGGTTACTCCTGCTGCTTCTTCACCATACAGTTTTACCCTCCTGCCCTTTCCCTGCTTTATTCTCCTGTTCTGCCAACTTCTGTCTGTTTGACCCTGAGCGCATTGGAGCCCCAAGCCTAGGGTTCCCTTGCGCTTCCTCCACAATGCTGGAATCTGATGACATATAGCGCTGGATGCCTCCAGGGCTTAGCGCAGCCGGTGCACCTTTACTTGCTTTCGTTGATTTCCCCCTCATTACTAAGTTTTGTACCCCAATTGGGGTCAGTCCTAGTTTAGTATCTAGTGAAGTATGGATATTTCAGAGTTTTCTTACAGTTCATATAAAGTGGGCAGAGAGAGAAAAAGGAGACAATAAAGGACCATGAATCCTCCTCTGGGTTATCATACACAATTTATCCTCCTGACCCAGCTTGTGCCCCAACTAAGATAAGCGTGGGGACTTGTATAATCCTGAATTATTATCTATTTAGACTTCATGTATTGTAAAGGATAAACTCATACAGTTCATATGATGTAAGCAAAAAAGGAAGGGACAATCCTGGAACCTCCTCTGAATCGACATTCACAGTTCATCATCTATCACAGGCTTTGCCTCCCTTGTATTATGGCCTGGGAGTAGCACATGAGATAGATTTTCCCAGTAATAGTCCTATTACGCAAGGTACAGGGGTATATTATGCAGAGCACCAAGGTGTAACACAGTCCTAAATTGTTCTCCAGTAACCCCCTGCTAGCCGATATCTTATCACTAGGGGGGAGCTCCCCCACAGGCCCTTAACCAGCGTTAGATGAGTACTTCTCCTCCCATCAGGGAAAGGTTTCTGACCTTATTACACCAGGTATATCCGGCCGCTTTCCCTGGGACACTTAGGCGGTTTCCTTCTTTTCAGGGACAGGGGGACACTCTCGCCTCCTCCACCTCCCATGGCCCACAGCGTCCTGCAACGTGTCTCCTCCCTCCAGCTGGAGCGTCTTTCCCTGTCAGGTCAGCCAAGTAGGATAGCTCCAACGGCACACCACCTCCGCAATCTCTGCTGTTAAACTCCCTCAAGTAGGCAAACAAGGAGCATCCAGAACTGTGAGGCAGTGGTAAGGGGCAACCGTGCTCCTCCGTTGTTTGAGGGCGAGGGACGGTGGACCGACCAGCAGGACGGGTGCGAACAGTCGGCTAACAGTCGGCTCCACACTCGTGGCCTCCCGTCATGCCCGCCACAAGCGGAGCGGGGCTCTGGGTGGGACCCAGGTTTCCAGAGCATGCCTACGTGTTGACGCTCCGCCCCGTCCCCATCTGTGTCCCAGAGGCTACCTGACTGTCATGCTGAGCTTGTTTATCTTTGTGAGTGTTTTTTTATATGTTCTATTAAAATTACACTTTACATGCTACACTATGATTGTTGCGCTTCTCTCCCCCTCCCTACTTTTTGTCTCAAACAGCCACACAGCACACCCATGTTGGAACGAAGCAGCACTTCCAGAGTTAGATTAGTAGTGTCTTGTATAGCACTTTGGGCTACCCGCAGCATTTAGCTTACAGTATCTCACAAAAGTGAGTGCACCATTCACATTTTTGTAAATCTTATATTATATCTTTTGATGAGACCACACTGAAGAAATTACACTTTGCTACAATGTAAAGTAGTGTGTACAGCTTGTATAAAAGTGTAAATTTGCTGTCCCCTCAAAATAACTTAACACACAGCCATTAATGTCTAAACCGCTGGCAACAAACCTACACCCCTAAGTGAAAATGTCCAAATTGGGTCCATTTAGGTCCGTTTTCCCTCCCAGGTGTCATGTGACTCGTTAGTGTTACAAGGTCTCAGGTGTGAATAGGAAGCAGGTGTGTTAAATTTGGTGTTATCGCTCTCACTCTCTCATAATGGTCACTGGAAGTTCAACATGGCACCTCATGGTAAAGAACTCTCTGAGGACCTGAGAAAATGAATTGTTGCTCTACATAAAGATGACCTAGGCTATAAGAAGATTGCCAAGACCCTGAAACTGAGCTGCAGCACTTTGGCCAAAACCATAAAGCGACTTAACAGGACAGGCCCCACTCAAACCAGGCCTCGCCATGGTCGACCAAAGAAGTTGAGTGCATGTGCTCAGCGTCATATCCAGAAGTTGTCTTTGGGAAATAGACGTATGAGTGCTGCCAGTATTGCTGCAGAGGTTGACGGGGTGGGGGGGTCAGCCTGCCAGTGCTCAGACCATACGCCACACACTGCAGCAAATTGGTCAGCATGGCTGTCATCCCAGAAGAAAGCCTCTTCTAAAGATGATGCACAAGATAGCCGACAAACAGTTTGCTGAAGACACGCAGACTAAGGATATGGATTACTGGAACCATGTCCTGTGGTCTGAGGAGACCAAGATAAACTTATTTGATTCAGATGGTATCAAGCGTGTGTGGTGGCAACCATGAATGCCAACATGTATTGTGACATACTGAAGCAGAGCATGATCCCCTCCCTTCGGAGAGTGGGCCGCAGGACAGTATTCCAACATAACGTCCCCAAACATACCTCCAAGGCAACCACTGCCTTGCTAAAGAAGCTGAGGGTAAAGGTGATGGACTGGCCAAGCATGTCTCCAGACCTAAACCCTATTAAGCATCTGTGAGGCATCCTTAAATGAAATCCTTTAACGGAATGTGGAGGAGCGCAGGGTCTCTAACATCCACCAGTTCCGTGATGTCGTCAAGTGGAAGAGGACTCCAGTGGCAACCTGTAAAGCTCCGGTGAACTCTATGCACCAAGAGGGTTAAGGCAGTGCTGGAAGATAATGGTGGCCACACAAAATATTGACACTTTGGGCCCAATTTGGACATTTTCACTTAGGGGTGTACTCCCTTTTGTTGCCAGCGATTTAGACAAAAATGGCTGTGTTTAGTTATTTTGAGGGACAGCAAATTTACACTGTTATATAAGCCGTACACTCCCTACTTTTCGTTGTAGCAATGTGTCATTTCTTCAGTGTTGTCACGTGAAAAGATATAATAAAATATTTACAAAAATATGAGGGGTGTACTCACTTTTGTGAGATACTGTACATAAGCTTCATCTGTCATTTTTGTTTTATATTGTATCATACAGTTTTATATTTATATTTCACATTAATTGATTAATAAATCACCGGGACCAGATGGCTTGCACCCGAGGTTACTTAAGGAACTCAGTCAATTAATTGCCAGACCATTGTTCCTAATTTTTACTGACAGTCTACTGACTGAAATGGTACCAGCTGATTGGAGAAAAGCCAATGTAGCGCCAACATTTTAAAAAGGGACAAAATATATCCCTGGAAATTACAGACCAGTTAGCCTAACATCAATAGTATGCAAGCTCTTGGAGGGGATGATAAGGGACTATATGCAAGATTTTAGTAATGAAAACAATATCATTAGCAGTAATCCGCATGGATTCATGAAAAATCGTTCTTGCCAAACCAATCTTTTAACCTTCTATGAGGAGGTGATCTGCTATCTAGATAAAGGGAGGCCCGTAGACGTGGTGTATCCGGATTTTGCCAAAGCATTTGACACAGTTCCCCATAAACGTTTACTGTACAAAGTAAGGTCTGTTGGCATGGACCATAGGGTGAGTACATGGATTGAAAACTGGCTACAAGGGCGAGTTCAGAGGGTGGTGATAAATGGGGAATACTCGGAATGGTCGGGTGGGAAGTTGGGTCCCCCAGGGTTCTGTGCTGGGACCAATCCTGTTTAATTTGTTCATAAACGACCTGGAGGATGGGGTAAACAGTTCAATCCCTGTATTTGCGGATGACGCTAAGCAGGGCAATAACTTCTCCGCAGAATGTGGAAACCTTGCAAGAAGGTCTGAACAAATTAATGGGGTGGGCAACTACAGGACAAATGAGGTTTAATGTAGAAAAATGTAAAATAGAGCATTTGGGTGGAAAAAAAATTAATGTAATCTACTCACTAGGGGGTGAACCTCTGGGGGAATCTAGGATGGAAAAGGACCTGGGGGTCCTAGTAGATGATGGGCTCAGCAATTGCATGCAATGCCAAGCTACTGCTAACAAAGCAAACATAATATTGACATGCATTAAAAAGGGGATTAACTCCAGGGATAAAGCGTTAATTCTCCCACTCTACAAGACTTTGGTCCGGCCTCACCTGGAGTATGCTGTCCAGTTCTGGGCACCAGTCCTCAGGAAGGATGTGCTGGAAATGGAGTGAGTACAGAGAAGGGCAACAAAGCTAATAAAGGTCTGGAGGATAGTCGTTATGAAGAAAGGTTGCAAGCACTGAACTTATTCTCTCTGGAGAAGAGACGCTTAGGAGGGGGTATGATTTCAGTTTACAAATACCATACTGGTGACCCCACAATAGGGATAAAACTTTTTCGTGGAAGGGAGTTTAATGAGACACATGGCCACTCATTAAAATTAGAAGAAGAGGTTTAACCTTAAACTGCGTAGAGGGTTCTTTACTGTAAGAGCTGCAAGGATGTGGAATTCCCTTCCACAGGCTGTGGTTTCAGCGGGGGCATCGATAGTTTGAAAAAACTATTAGATCAGCACCTGAACAACGGCAACATACAGGGATATACAATGTAATACTGACATATAATCACACACATTTGTTGGTTGTGTCTTTTTTCAACCTCACCTAAAAAACAAAACAAAATAAACATTGTTTTACATTGCTTCGCACTGTGAATTTACATCTAGCTCATCAGGGTACAGATTTCTGACCAGTGCATCTGTGTATGGGGGTGGTTTCAGTTCAATGGGTTGGTGCGCTATGACTGTTCTGGTTGTTCCCACCTTTGAGCCTTTTTTGCTTCATTGCTGTGTTTGTGAGCAACTATTTTCAAGGATGAAACAGATGAAGGGCAAAATTAGTGCCAAAATATCTAATAAGCACCTTGCGAATTGCTGCTACATCCATCAAACCAGATATTTAATTACTTTAATTACTTAATTAGTTACACGCATTTAAAAATGCGTGTAAATCTGTACCACGGTCTACACTGGTTTTTGCTGTGGTTAGCAGTCTTTAGCCAAAATGCTCCTCCCCTGAACGTTATTCTTCCTCCCCTAAATATTGCTGCTTCTAAACTTTGCTAAAAGCCTATGTGTACATGGACACACGAGTTTTTGTTGAATTGCATTGAGGGGCTTTGGCAAAAAAACACTAAACGCTCCTAAACTTGAGTTTAGGAGCAGCCTAATGAAGCCTTATAGATGTAATTTACCTTAAAGCCATCTTGTAGTCCTGAGGAAGCAGTATAGCTGTGAAACGTGTCAGCTGCTGCATTCACCAAGTTAAGCAGGCCATAGATTGTGCACTAGATTACCTCATCAACACAGCATTAATGGGAATACCTCCCACTGAGCTAATGTGTTCTCCCTTTGATTACATCAAAGCACACTGTAATAATTTTAGTAAAGGTCTAAAACTATTTAACCCACCAGAAATGTTTAATTTTCTAATAAACAATTAGGAAAAAATTATTTTGAAAACATCTTGTAGTGAATTATGTCTTCACTGCAGCCAAAGAACATCCTAGTAAAGCCTCATGCACACTGGACGTTTTTACAGCCAGTATACTCCCAAGGATGTTATCCTTAGGGTCCATGCACATGCAAGGTCTTGTCAGCAGTTTTTGGCAGGGGCATTTTCTGGCTGGAAAACGACCCCAGAACGAGTTTTTCAGCTGTAAAAAATGCTCCAACTCTGAAAAAAGCTGAAAACTGCAAACACTAAAAAAAGCTAAAAAACGCTTAAAAACACTAATGCAAAAAAAAATCAAAAAGCAAGCATAAAGACATGGATGAGTGAGTTTGAGGTGGAGAACCTTGACTAGCCTGCACAGAGTCCTGACCTCAACCCGATAGAACACCTTTGGGATGAATTAGAGTGGAGACTGCAAGCCAGGCTTTCTCGTCCACATCAGTGCCTGACCTCACAAATGTGCTTCTGGAAGAATGGTCAAACATTCCCATAGACGCACTCCTAATTCCTGTGGACAGCCTTCTCAGAAGAGTTGAAGCTGTTTTAGCTGCAAAGGGTGGGCCAACTCAATATTGAACCCTAGGACTAAGACTGGGATGGCAATAAAGTTTATGTGCATGTAAAAGCAGGTGTCCCAATACTTTTGACAATATTGTGAGAGTGTGTATGTGTATATATATATATATATATATATATATATATATATATATATATATATATATACACACACACACATACACAGGGCTTCTTTCAGTGGGGGGATGGCACCTCCAGCGCTGAATGTATGTAATAGCAAGGGGTGCTGGAGGGTCTGTTGATGCTGGCTGCTGGAGGATCTATTGTCACTGGTGGGGATCTGTTTTTGTGTCAGGATCTATTGTTGCTGGGAGGTCCTATGTTGCTGGTAGGGATTTACTGTTGAGTTAGAGGTCTATTGTTTCTGGCTGCTGGAGGGTCTATTGATGCTGGCTGCTGGGAGAGCCGTTGTTGCTACTGGTGGGCGGGGGGGGGGGGGGTGGATATTGCTATGGTGGATATTTTGTTGCTGGTTGTGGTATTTAGTTGTGGGTGGGCTATTGTTGCTGTGTGGGGGAAATATTGTTGGGTTGGATCTATTGTTTCTGGGGTTCTATTGTTGTTGGCTGCAGGGAAACAATTTTACTGCTTTTCTTGTTATTAACACATTTTATACAAATTATTTAGCACCACAAAATGGTACTTAGTTCAGTATTCTCTAAAAGGGGCGGTACTGGGAGGTGGGTATGGGATAGTGCTCAGAGGTAAGTGGGAGCGGATACTAGGGCTGCTGAAATTAATCGCAGCATCGATGCATCGCGATTCGGGTGTCCCCGATGCGGCATCGATGCAAAAATCGATTTCTTGCCCCACCCCCTCCCGGGAGAGCGCTCCGTGCGTAAAGCTATTATTAGTGTGTGTATATTCCGCTCATGTGACTCTCGGCCGCGCCTCCCTCCTCTCAGTCTCTCCTGATGTCAGCCCCGCCCACTGACTGAAGCTATCAGGTCAGAAGAGAGGTGGGCGGGGCTGAAATCAGGAGAGAGGAGGGAGGCGGGCCGAGAGTCACATGAGTGGGATATACACACACTAGTAACAGCTTTACGCACGGAGCACTCTCTCGGGGGAATTCCCTGCTGACCTCAGGAGAGATGTGACAACCAGCGGAACACCGGCGGCTGGAATGGAGATCGGGGGGAGATGGTGAGCAGGCAGATCGCCCTGCTCATTACAGGCTGCCACCAGCACCGGCAGAGCAGCATGTAAGTACAGAGGGGGGGCGCTGTGACACAAGTCCATATCATAGAATTGTCTTCTATGTGCCTTCATCACACCACAACTCTGCATTATTGTCCGCAGTCTTTGACCATCTCCTGTGCCATGTCCGCAGTCTCTGACCATCTCCTGTGCCATGTCCGCAGTCTCTGACCATCTTCTGTGCCATGTCCGCAGTCTCTGACCATCTCCTGTGCCATGTCCGCAGTCTCTGACCATCTCCTGTGCCATGTCCGCAGTCTCTGACCATCTCCTGTGCCATGTCCGCAGTCTGGGACCATCTCCTGTGCCATGTCCGCAGTCTGTGGCCATTTCCTGTAGCATGTCCGCAGTCTGTGACCATCTCCTGTAGCATGTCCGCAGTCTGTGACCATCTCCTGTAGCATGTCCGCAGTCTGTGACCATCTCCTGTAGCATGTCCGCAGTCTGTGACCATCTCCTGTAGCATGTCCGCAGTCTGTGACCATCTCCTGTAGCATGTCCGCAGTCTGTGACCATCTCCTGTAGCATGTCCGCAGTCTGTGACCATCTCCTGTAGCATGTCCGCAGTCTGTGACCATCTCCTGTAGCATGTCCGCAGTCTGTGACCATCTCCTGTAGCATGTCCGCAGTCTGTGACCATCTCCTGTAGCATGTCCGCAGTCTGTGACCATCTCCTGTAGCATGTCCGCAGTCTCTGACCATCTCCTGTAGCATGTCCGCAGTCTCTGACCATCTCCTGTAGCATGTCCGCAGTCTCTGACCATCTCCTGTAGCATGTCCGCAGTCTCTGACCATCTCCTGTAGCATGTCCGCAGTCTGTGACCATCTCCTGTAGCATGTCCGCAGTCTGTGACCATCTCCTGTAGCATGTCCGCAGTCTGTGACCATCTCCTGTAGCATGTCCGCAGTCTGTGACCATCTCCTGTAGCATGTCCGCAGTCTGTGACCATCTCCTGTAGCATGTCCGCAGTCTGTGACCATCTCCTGTAGCATGTCCGCAGTCTGTGACCATCTCCTGTAGCATGTCCGCAGTCTGTGACCATCTCCTGTAGCATGTCCGCAGTCTCTGACCATCTCCTGTAGCATGTCCGCAGTCTCTGACCATCTCCTGTAGCATGTCTGCAGTCTCTGACCGTCTCCTGTAGCATGTCTGCAGTCTCTGACCGTCTCCTGTAGCATGTCTGCAGTCTCTGATCGTCTCCTGTAGCATGTCTGCAGTCTCTGATCGTCTCCTGTAGTATGTCTGCAGTCTCTGACCATCTCCTTTAGTATTTTGGAAGAGAGCCTGGAGCTCCTCTGCTGTCTCTTTTTTTTCTTAAGAACAGATAGAATAAAAAAAATGGAGTTCTCCTGACTACTTGAATTTTTTTTTATGAAAACCATGAGCACTTGCGGACTTGCGATGTAATCGTGATGCATCGCGGAATCGAATCGAATTGTTGACTTGATAATCGTAATCGAATCGTGAGGCCAGTGAAGATGCGCACCCCTAGCGGATAGCAGTGGTGACTCGGAAGGGGGAGTTCCTGCACCTATTCCCTAAGCAAAAAAGCCCTGTGTGTGTGTATATTGTGTGTGTATGTGTGTGTATATAGATAGATAGATATATATATATATATATATATATATATATATATATATATATATATATATATATATATACTGTGTGTATGTATATTCGCAAACACCGTCTATTTACACTATATTGCCAAAAGTATTGGGACACCTGCCTTTACACGCACATGAACTTTAATGGCATCCCAGTTTTAGTCCATAGGGTTCAATATTGAGTTGGCCCACCCTTTGCAGCTAAAACAGCTTCAGATCTTCTTGGGAAGGCTGTCCACAAGGTTTAGGTGTGTGTGTTTATGGGAACGTTTGACCATTCTTCTAGAAGCGCATTTGTGAGGTCAGGCATGATGTGGACGATAAGGCCTGGCTTGCAGTCTCCACTCTAACTCATCCCAAAGTTCTATCGTGTTGAGGTCAGGACTCTGTGCAGGCCAGCCCAAAACTCACTCTTCCATGTCTTTATGGACCTTGCTTTGTGCACTACCGCCTTTAGCCACTGGTAGTCACTTGCAGCATGACTATTCTAAGACCCCTTTCACATTGAGGCGCTTTACAGGCCTTATAGAGCTAAAAATAGCGCCTGCAAATCGCCTCTCCTGTTATCTCCAGTGTGAAAGCCAGAGGGCTTTCACACTGGATCCGTGCGCTGATAGGACGTCAAAAAAGTCCCGCAAGCATCTTCTTTGAGGTGCTTTAGGAGCGGTGTATACACCGCTCCTAAAGCGTCCCTGCCAATTGAAAGAAATGGGAAGCGCCGGAAAAGTGCTTTTAACCCTTTTTCGGCTGCTGGCGGGGGTTTAAAGCTCCACGCTAGCGGCCGAAAGCGCAGCTAAAAATAGCAACATTTTACCGCCGACGCCTGGACGCTGTGAGTGTGAAAGGGCTCTTAATGAAACTAATAAAAAAATCTGTGATAGGATCAATTAATTTCCCACTATATCAAGTGTGACCATGTGATATTATCTAAAATATATAGAATGTTTCAGAGATCTGGTAATTGCCAATGTATAAGCATTACCTTTCTGGTGTAGCAATATTTTAAATGTAACACCTGAACTATAAAAAGGTGTAGTTTCATATTGAACAATCCATATTAGTTATACACATGGAATAAAGAAAATAACTATGTACTGTGTATATGTATGAGTATTAGAGCTGCACAATTAATCATTAAAAAATCGCGATTCAACACCACTCACAATACTAACCCAGCATTTTCTTGATAGATACAGTGCAGCGCTGTTTTCAACTCAGCTGTCAAAAAAAAATAAAAAAAGACAAATGTTTATCAACATCGTCAGCACTGGGAGATAACTATAAACAAAAGTATGTTTTAGTTCTTTTAGATGAAAGGAATGAACTTTGGTCTGTAAATGAGCTCAGTTTAACAATTTAAAGACCAAATCTTTTTCTGACACTTGTTGCTTACAAGTTAAGATCAATATTGTTTGCTAGAAAATTACTTGAAACCCCCAAACATTATATATATTTTTTAGCAGAGACCCCAGAAAATAAAATGGCGGTTGTTGCAATATTTTATGTCACACTGTATTTGCGCAGTAGTCTTTCAAATGCAATTTTTTTGGTAAAAAATATACTTCAATGGGCTAAGAAATACTAAACGGTAAAGTTAGCTACATTTTTTTTGTATAATGTGAAACATGGTGTTATGCCATGAGAATCGTGATCTTTATTCTAAGCAAAAAAATTGTGATGCTCATTTTATCCAGAATCGTGCAGCTCTAATGAGTACATAATGGGATTGTCACTTCCCTATGAGACACATATTTTAACAATGGTGATTACACATAACCCATATTATTATTCCTTTTTTCCGGCAATGGGATATTGTGTCTGGATAAATAATTTATAGATACCTTGCAACATTGTGTTATTAAAAATCATATATTTATTAAGATGTTAATGATAATTATAGTATTTTGTCTCGTTATAGAATTTGTAATTCATTTTCTTGTAAGCCAGCACAGCTAAATATACAGTATCTCACAAAAGTGAGTACACCCCTTACATTTTTGTAAATATTTTATTATATCTTTTGATGTGAAAACACCGAAGAAATGACACTTTGCTACAATGTAAAGTAGTGATGCTGGCAGCACTCATACATCTACAGTATTTCTCAAAGACAACCTCTGGATATTAACTGCTTGCCGACCAGTGAACGACGATGTGCGTCGGCACAATGGCACTGCTGCGCAAATGGGCGCACCTTTACGCCCCCTTTAAGACGGGGCACTGTGGGTCCCGCGGACTCGGTCTCCGACGATGTCCTGCAATTGTGTTACAAGGCATTTCCGTTTTCTGCCTAGCAACATGACAGAGATTTACTGCTCCCTATCATCGGGAGCAGTGATCTCTGTCATGTTCTAGTGAGGCAATCCCCCAAACAGTTAGAATCACTCCCTAGGACACACCTAACACATTGGTCACCCCCTAGTGTTTAACCCCTTCCCTGCCAGTGTCATTTACACAGTAATCAGAGAATTTTATAGCACTGATAGCTGTATAAATGACAGTGGTCCCAAAATAGTGTCCGATGTGTCCGCCAGAATGTCGCAGTCATGATAAAAATCGCAGATCGCTGCCATTACTAATAAAAAAAAAAATATAATAAAAATGCCATAAATCTATCCCCTATTTTGTAGATGCTATAACTTTTGCGCAAACCAATCAACAAACGCTTATTGCGATTTATTTTTTTACCAAAAATATGTAGAATACACATCGCCTAAACTGAGAAAGAAATTTGTTTTTTTATATATTTTTGGGGATATTTATTATAGCAAAAAGTAAAAAAGACTGTTTTTTTTTTTTTTTTTTTAAATTGTAGCTCTTTTTTTGTTTATAGCTCAAAAAATAAAAACCGCAGAGGTGATCAAATACCACCAAAGGAAAGCTCTATTTGTGGGAAAAAAAGGACGTCAATTTTGTTTGGATGCAACTTTGCAAGACTGTGCAATTGTCAGTTAAAGTGACGCAGTGCCGTATCGCAAAAAGTGCTCTGGTCAGGAAGGGGGTAAATTCTTCCGGGTCTGAAGTGACTAAGCTGATCACGTGCACTCAGCTTCTTTGGTCGACCATGGCAAGGCCTGTTGTGAGTGGAACCTGTCCTGGTAAACCGCTGTATGGTCTTGGCCACCATGCTGTAGCTCAGTTTCAGGATCGTGGCAATCATCTTGTAGCCTAGGTCATCTTTATGTAGAGCAACAATTCTTTTTTTCAGATCCTCAGATTTCTTTGCCATGAGGTGCCATGTTGAACTTCCAGTGACCAGTATGAGAAAGTGAGAGCGATAACACCAAATTTAACACACCTGCTCCCTATTCACACCTGAGACCTTGTAACACTAAGGAGTCACATGACACCGGGGAGGGAAAATGACTAATTGGGCCCAATTTGGACATTTTCACTTAGGGGTTTACTCATTTTTGTTGCCAGCGGTTTAGACAGTAATGGCTGTGTTGAGTTGTTTTAAGGGGACAGCAAATTTACACTGTTATATAAGTTGTACACTTACTACTTTATATTGCAGCATTGTGTCATTTCTGCAGTGTTGTCACTGAAAAAATACGATATAAGATATAATAAAATATTTACAAAAATGTGAGGGGTGTACTCACTTTTTGTGAGATACTGTATGTTTGAATGCATTTTCATGAAAGTCTTGACCTTTATAATTTGCAATATAAACCTTATGATGTGACATATATAACTATTTGAGTTAGTGCTCTTTGTCTTTTCCCAGTGATTGCCCTATAATTTCATTGCTTATCCAGGTGTCACCACACTAAAAAAGTGAGGGGAATTCACTCTGTGCTGCCCTTTACCTGTTATCCTCTCTCCTCTTTTTTATTGTCTTGGTGTGACATGGATCACATGTAAGGAGAGATCACCTTTGTGGAGTCACAGACAGCTATAAAACGTGACAGAATTCACCTTTCTCTGCTCCATGCAAAATTAAAATAAAATGCCTGACCAGTGCCTTTAACAGACCTGAATTAATTTCAAAATCTAAGTGCCAAAATCTGAACACTAGCCAGTGTATTTCTTCTAAACTGCACGTTTTAGGCACATTATTATTAACATATGGTAATGTGCTTTTTAAACGTTTTTTGCAATGTAGCTAATATTTAATATATTGTCATTTGCAATACAGCTTTCCCTAAAACTGAAGGTATTCACATGCCTCATTCTATCACATCATTAACAAGATTATTAATAATTGGATTATTATTATTAGGATATTCTGAAACCATGGGGCCTGTGTGTACAGTTCCCCACAAACACTCTACAAACTGAGGTCTATAGGCATGGACCAGAGAGTTTGTTCATGGATAGAAAACTGGTAATGGGGGCATGATCAAAGGGTAGTCATAAATAACATGTACAGTACTTAGACTAGTCTTGAGTGGTAAGTGGGGGATACCCCAAGGCTCTGTCCTGGGACCAATTCTGTTCAATTTATTTTTAAATGATATAGAGGTCGGCATAAATAGCTCAATCTCAGTTTTTGCTGACAACACAACAATAAGTAAGGCAATAACTTCACATCAGGATATAGAAACTTTACACGAAGACCTGAATAAAATAATGGGGTGGGCAACTACATGGTAAATGAGGTTTCCTGTTGAAAAATGTAAGGTAATGCATTTGGGGGCTAGAAATATAAATGTGAATTACTCAACTAGGGGAGAACCTCTGGAGGAATCCAGGATGGAGAAATATCTGGGGGTCCTTGTAGAAGACAGACCATAGCATGCAAAGCCAGCAGAATATTGGCATGCATAAAAAAGGGAATTTACTCCAGAGGTAAAACTATAATCCTGCCGCTTTATAAAACTCTGGTTGGTCACATCTGGAGTATTCTACCCAGTTCTGGTCACCAATCCTTAGGAAGGATGTTCTGGAACTAGAAAAAGTGCAGAGAAGGGCAACATAATTTAATAAGGGGACTGGAAGACCTCAATACGAGGAACGGCTACAAGCACTAAACTTATTTTTCCTGGAGAAGAGACGCTTGAGAGAAGATATGATAGCGCTATACAAATATCTCAATGGTGATCCGAGCGTAGGAAGAAAACTATTCAGTCTTGGGGAGTAAAAAAATACACTGGGCCACACAATGAGATTGGAGAAGTGGTTTACCATTAAGCTGCGTAGAGGGTTTTTCACTGTCAGGGCAATAAGGATGTGGAACGCTCTTCCACAGTTGGTGGTGTCACTGGGGAGTATTAATCGTTTTAAAAGACTCTTGGACTTGCATCTTAGTGAACACAACTTACAGGGATATGGGAAATTAATATTGACATTACCACACATACACCTCCACATGTTGTGTTCCCGGCAACACTGCTCGTCACAGCCATTGACCGGCGGCTGTTTACCATGTGATCGGCTGTGATTCATTCACAGCCGATCACTAAATGTAAACACAGACTGGTAACTACCTGTTACCGGCTCTTCCCTCCAGTTTCCAGTGTGAGGAGAGAAGAACCAGGAGCAGTGAGTTACAGATCTGTGTTCTGTATTGTCTGTATCGAGCACAACACTTGTCCCATCACCCCCCCCCATTGTCATCTGTCACCCAACAGTCACCACATAAAGTGCACCTGTCACATAAGAGACTGCCATCAGTAACAGTCAGCGATGCACACGTCACCCATCAGTGACCGTGGCCTGTCATCTGTCTGTGACCGTCACCCATCAGTGACCATCACCTGTCACCGTCCATGGCCTGTCACCTATCGGTGACCATCGCCTTTCGCCCGTCAGTGACCATTGCCCATCAGTGACCATCGTCAGTCACACCGTCATCACCTATCAGTGAACGTCACCATCCATCGCACAGCCCATTAGTGACCGTCACCTGCCACTTGTCACGCAGCCATGCGTGTCATGTCCAAAAGATTATATACCAGTGAGGAGGCGTTCCATATCCTCTCCATGACTAATGAGAGCAGCGGGGAGTTCTCATCAGATTCCAATTATGATTCTGAATCAAATTCGGCATTTGAACCGACTGAGAGTAGTGAATCAGCAAATGATTCGGAGCAAGAATGGGTCCCTGCTAAAAGGCCACAGGGCTCTGGAAGCCAGGCAGCCACCAGCAACCAGCAACCATGATTATATTCCTAAGCCCCGTACCAGCGCTGGCGCCAGCAATAGGCACCAAGAACAAATTCCCAGTACCAGTGCTGCCACCAGCGATAGGCCCCGGGAGCAAATGCCCAGTACCAGTGCTGCCGCCGGCGATAGGCCCCAGGAACAAATGCAGTTCCAGTCCTGCCATATCACACCTGAGTACCAGCACAGGAAATTCACATCCCCCAACTACTGGAGTGTCACGTCTCCCAAGAGCCAGGACCTCTACATACATGCCAGATGGTTTTGCCAACCCAACATGGCTGCCTTCCAACTCGGGATCACCAATTATTCCCCCTTTCACTGCACAGCCAGGTGTCCAGGCCAATACCCAAAATTTCACAGAGATCGATTGCTTTTATCTGCTTTTGCCTGACACTTTGCTGCAATTCATTGTGGATCAGACCAATTTATATGCCCAGCAGTATATTGCCAACAACCCCCAATCATCATACGCCCGTCCGTTTGAGTGGCGAGACCTCAATTTGGAGGAGTTCAAATTGTCTATATGCCTCAGCATAAACATGGGGCTTACAACAAAAAATGGACATGCCTTATTGATCCACCAACCCCATCCGCCACATGCCCATATGAGATGATTATGAGATTCCTTCATTTTAGCGACAACACCCAGTGCCCTCCCCGCAGTCTTACAAATTATGATAAGTTATATAAAATTCATCCACTGATAAATTTCTTTTCCCAACGATTTGCAGAACTCTATATCCGCGTTCAGAATATATGTGTAGATGAGTGCCTGGTACCCTTTTCAGGCCGCCTAGGAATAAAGCAATACATTCCTAGCAAAAGGGCCATATACGGAGTCAAATTTTATAAGCTCCGTGAGAGAGTCACGGGATATCTGTATGCGTTCTGCATATATGAAGGAAGAGATTCCCAGCTCCCTGAGTGCCTGGCCTACATGGGCACAACTGGAAAGATTGTATGGGACCTGGCATACCCACTTCTGAACAAAGGATATCACACATACCTTGACAACTTCTACACTAGCCTGTCCCTTTTCAAACACTTATACATCACAAAAACCCTGACCTGCGGAACCTCCAGAAAGAATAGGAAGGGCTTCCCACAATCTCTAGCGAATAAAAAGCTGCAAAAGGGGGAAAGAGCAACATTGAGATGCAACGAAGTGCTGGCCTTGAGGTGGAAAGATAAAAGGGACATGCACATGATGTCTGCCATCCATGACGACACTACAATTGAGGTTCAAAGAAGACAAGGTCCCATTGAAAAGCCAACATGTGTCCAAGATTACAATCTCTACATGGGGGGGGGGGGGGTGGATTTCAATGATCAAATGATTCAGCTCTATTTGTCAATAAGGGGGTCCCGATTCTGGTACAAGAAGGTAGCAATTTATCTCATCCATTTGGCCATTTATAATTCCTATGTAGTCTACACCAAATCCACAGAAAGCCCGCCTGTTCCTAAAATTCATAGAAGTTGTCACATCCCTTATCTATCAACAAAGACCCCCCCCCCCCCACCAGAAGACCTTTGCTCTTCGCTGTAGCTGACTTCATGAATGCCACTTCCCGTACAACATTCCACCATCTGAAGCAGTCCGAAGACGGCAAAAAAAAGTCGCGTGTGCAGCAAAAGAGGATTTCGAAGAGATACCAGCTACCATTGTCCCCAGTGTCCCTCCCAACCTGGCCTTTGCATTGGTGAATGCTTCCAACTTTATCATACATTCCTAAAATATTAGCCCATATTTTTAACCATTTCCCCATTTTTGTCATCTGTGCTGACCATTTTCCATGCTTACCCAAATAACAATGCCACTGCCTTCCACGTAAACTGACCCTGGCCTGTTTTTTAACTATGCTTCTGCATACCGCTTGGACTGCTTGCACGTGAACTGACCCTGGCCTGTTTTATGGACTATGCTTTTGCCTACCGCTTGGACTGATCTTTTGCCCTGCTACTGTAGTACACAGGAGTCTCACATATGTGAGGAGCTCCAGAATTGCTTTTCCGGATGGAGAAAACAATTTTTTTTTCTCCGGGTTTCGTAATTTCTGGATTAGGGTCTGAAGTCCGGAGGCTTCGTAGAGATTTGGGTGGGCGAAGTCTATACCCCTGTGCTCCTGTGCACAGGTCTTACCTGATTGCGGCCCTCAGCCTGCTGCTGACTTGCTGCCATCATGCCTCTGCCTGCCGCATGAACGGACCACACCTCGGCCTGCTACCTGGACTATGCAAATAATTAGCTGTAGCAAGAATCAGTATGTTTTATGAAGTGCTGGAGAGCGGTACAATAAGGAGTGTCTGCAGGTAACAGTGTTCCAGGACCAATATTATGGCTGTGCTGGCTGTCTCTGCCTGAACAATTTCTATGGACTGTGCTGTGCTGACAATATCCTTGTACTGACTATAGACAATATTCCTGCCTGGATAATTACTATTGCTGTCACTAAGCACATCCCTGCCTGCTGCCTGTACCAGTGCTCTTCTCTGTGGAAACTACTAAAAGCAGAGGTAATGCTTTTTTTTTTTTTTTTTTTTTTTTACCCTTTTCTGCAATAAAATTTATTTTGGATTTTAATTTTTGTTATGTACATGCTATGTGTTAGAAATATGAAGAGCCTTCAAAAATGATAGGTTGCCAGGAAATTATATATGTAATTTATGCTCCTAGAACGCCTGATGGTGCTACTTGGATGTTGGTCCTCTGTATGTGGCCAGGCTGGGTAAAAGTCTCACACATGTGTTATCGCCATACTCAGGAGTAGCAGAATGTATTTTGGGGTGTCATTTTTGCTATGTATTTGCTATGTGTTGGAAATATCTTAAAAATGCACAACTTAATGTAAAAAAAAATGCATTTTCATTTTTTTTTTCCACATTTTCCAAAAACTTCTGGAAAAGAATGAACCGTTCAAAAGACTCATGCCTCATAGATTATACGTTGGGGTGTTTGCTTTCCAAAATGGGGTTATTTTGTGGGCAATTCCATTGTCCTGGTGCTCCAGGGCCTTCAAAGGTGTAATAGGTGGTTGAGAAATGAGATGTGTAATTTATGCTCATAAAACTCCTGAAGGTGCTACTTCAATGTTGGGCCTTTGTATGTGGCCAGGCTGTGTAAAAGTCTCACACGTGGTATCGCCATACTCGGGAAGAGTAGCAGAATGTATTTTAGGGTGTAATTTGTTGTATACATATGCTCTGTGAGAGAAATAACCTGTTACTATGACAATTATATATAAAAAATAAATAAATAATTACATTTTGCAAAGAATTGTGGGGAAAAAATTACAACTTGAAAAAACCACATCACCATAAAATAGCCAAATCGCATTGGCGTCTAAATGAATCCCTCTTTAGTAATCTTACTACCTCGATATTTCTACCCATCTGAAGTCTTATTTTGAAATTAATAAGGCAGGATATACCACCCCCGCATTTAATTGGGCAGCACACAAAGCGTCCGTTAGAGGGTTCCTCATCCAGTTGTCTTCCAGGCTTAAAAAAGCACGAGACGAGTTGATTTCTGCCAAAATTACGGAATATGAAGCTCTAGCCACCCAACATAAAAACTCCCCATCTCCTGACCTATTAACTAAGCTTGAACAAGCTCGCTTGGAACTCAACATTTGCCCCACCACAAAAGCTGAGAAGCAGTTATGCTGGTCCAATCATAGGACTTTGACAGACTTGGCGTGATCTCCCAGGATCCTCCCACATAAGCTCACTCCTAGATATTCCCATTTGGCATTTCCCAAAATTAGACTTTCAGGGGGTCACATTTCCCAAAATCCTCAAAAGATCCTTCGGGAATTCCACAATTTCTATGCTGACCTATATGGACAACCCGGGAGGCTGTTTCTTTGTCCATCAGGGAATTTCTGGGGAGCCTACCTGTCACCTCTATTGAGGAAGCACATAGAGACTTAATGGATCAGCCTTTCACTTCTGAGGAGATCAGTAATACCATCAAAATTATATCCCTTCATAATCGCCAGGACCGGATGGTCTCACTAACATTTACTATAAAAAATTCTCAGAACAGCTGGTCCCACACATGGCTCTCTATTTTAATTCCTTGCGGGATGGAGGTGCGGTTCCTCTGGATGAAAATAAAGCCTATATTAGTGCTATACCTAAACCTGATAAAGATACTACCAATATCCTTAATTATCACCCAATCTCGTTAATCAATTGTGATTTAAAAATCCTTTCAAAACTCCTGGCTTTAAGTCTTAACAGTTTCTTGGCAGGGTACATTCATAAAGATCAGTCAGGATTCATTGTTAGGCGCCAAACGCTAGACCTAATTCGTAGACTTATAACCTTGATTTCAGCTGTACATGCTAACTGGGATGCCCCCCTTTCTCGGGAGCTTCTTCTTCTATCATTAGACCTTCATAAGGCATTTGATAGCGTGAATTGGAATTATTTATTCACTACTTTAGAGACTTTCGGGTTTGACCCTAGCTTTCTATCCTTAAAAAAAACTTTATATGGGTCTCCGTCAGCTCAGGTTTCCATACAGGGTTACAAATCATCATCATTCACTATCAAGCGTGGCATGAGACAGGGATGCCCGCTCTCACCCTTACTTTTCGCATTAGCCATGGAACCCTTGGCTATGGCAATCTGGTCCCACCCCAATATTACTGGCATTGGTTGTGGGCAACAAGAACATAAAGGTGCCTTATTTGCCGAATATGTCCTTATGTATGTTACAAACCCTCAAGTCACTCTACCTCATTTGCTATCCTTATTGGACCAGTTCTATTGGCTTTCCGGCCTCTCCCTGAACCCTCACAAAACAAGAGCCCTTAATGTCTTGCTTCCCCACTCAATGGTACGGACTCTTTGGGATAGCTACAACTTTCAATGGGCATCACATTCTCTTTCATATATAGGGGTCCAAGTAACGCCTTCTGCTGAGACTCTCTATAAAGCTAAATTATCCCCCATTGCTTAAAAAACCTAAAGAGGATCTTCGCCGTTGGGCGGACTATTCCGTATCATAGTTTGGCAGAGTCAACTCCGTCAAAATTACACTTCTACCCTGCATATTTTATTATTTTAGAACTCTACCAGTGGCAGCCCCGAGAGGAGATCTACAGCGTCTACAAGCCGAGGTTCATATGGGGTAATAGAAGACCTCGACTGAACAAACAGATCCTTTATGCCCCAAAATTGAAGGGTGGTCTTGGTCTCCCTAACTTACAAAACTACTTTCAAGCCACTCAGATTTCCCAACTTGCCCATACAACAGCTACAGGTCCTACACCTCTTTGGGTCTCCCTTGAGGCATCCTCCTGTCACCCCTTGGCCATAGGATTCTTGATGTGGCTCCCCTAACCGGTTACGCCCTCCTATATTATGCCCTTCTTTATCACATTCATTGGCGGTCTGGGATAGAGTGCGTCACCGGGCATCTCTATCATCTCCACACACTCCTTTAGCTCCCATCTTCTGCAACCCGGAGTTTCCACCAGGGATAGTGCCACAATCATTTCATTGGTGGCTCAATAAAGGATTGCTAAGAATTGGCAACTACCTTTTAATGGTAATCGGGTATACTCTTTACAACACTTCAAAGACATGATGTAGATACCTACAAGTGAAATATTCCCGATATAACCAAATTGTATCCTTTGTTAGATGCAAACTTAATCTAATAATTGAGCCGCTTACACTTACAATGTTTGAGTTGTCTTGCCAGGCAAGGGGTCTCTTGAAGGGATGACTATCTGTGGTTTATGCTTCCCTCACTGAACCAAACTCGGAACTCTCCTATATGAATCAATGGGAAAAAGACCTGAATCTTACTTATGATCTGTCTGAATGGCAGGACGTTGCCTAAAATGTATCCAAAATCTCTATCAATACTACGCTAATTGAAGTCAACTATAAAACACTTTTGCGTTGGTACCTGGTCCCAACCCTGATGGCTAAAATGCATCTGTCCACATCACCTGTTTTCGATGCTGTGGTCAGTTGGGGGCAATGCCCCCTGGTGATTAGGTTCTGAATTCGGGTATTTAATTGAATAAATTCGGTGATGGGGGTAAACATCCATAGATCCCCAGAGGTGGCCTTATTCCATAGACTACCCGATGAGGTGCCCAGAAAATCAACGAAATTAATCGCATATATACTGTTAGCGGCAAGGATTACAGTGGCCCGGCATTGGAAACAACTGGTTATTCCTCTGGATTATATTAAAAATAAAGCCACACCCACCCACACCCACCCACACACCCACCCACACCCACCCACACACCCACCCACACACCCACCCACACACCCACCCACACCCACCCACACACCCACCCACACACCCACACACACCCACCCACACCCACACACACCCACACTTATTGGGTTGTCTTAGAACTTGATTAAGTTTTGACATTAATATTCTCAGGATATTGGTACAAAGATCCTCTATTATGTCTTATCCACTATTCCCCCTTGACCCATCCCTTCCCCTCACCTGTGTCTCTGTACCATACTCAGATTCCTGTATGTTGCTACAAATTAAAAAAAAAACACTAGTGATTAAATATCACCAAAAGAAAGCTCTATTTATGTGAAAAAGGACGCACATTTCATACGAGTACAGTGTTGCATGACTGAGTAATTGTCATTCAAACTGTGAGAGCGCTGAAATCTGAAAATTGGTCTGGGCAGGAAGGGGGTGTAAGTGCCCTTATTGTAGTAGTTAAACTCTCCAAAAAACACTTTTAAAATCAGGATTTTCCCTCACTCTCAGTCACAAGGTAGTTGTTTCTTGTTGCCATCACCTCAGCAGTGCGAGTGTCTTAGCTATCAGCCATAATCTATAAACAATTCTTTCTGCTCTTACACATGGACAATGTAATGTTTCTTTCCTCAGGTGGTTTCAGCCCTACATCTCAACTAGGACATTGCTCTGCCATCTCTCTGTCCGGCACCATATCATCAGGAGGAGAGCTCCCTGTATGCAGTTCAGCTGTGCATGTCTCTCTGAGGGCTCATTTACACTTATGTTTGACAGGCATTGAGGAAGCATTATGTCGCCTCCAGTCTACCTGTTTTTGCTCATAAAATCCAGCACCACCATGTCGCAACCACATGCATTGTGTGTGGTTGCAGTGCAGGCCCACTCACTTAAATGGGTTATGTTTGGTACTGCCCACTGATCACAACAGTGGAGATAAATGTTGTACACCCCCTCGCTACCTTTTGCAGCTTATGGGGGAACACTGGGGCTAGGTAAATATGCAGCTCTGCCATGTGTTTTTACTTACCCCCCACACCGCAAATGTAAGCAAGGCCTTGCTGCCAGTGCTTCCATTAGGAAGACTCTGTTATTCTAGATAGTAAAAAGCAACCTGCTTCTTGTTCCACCATTCTAACATCGATAGTAAGTAATAATATGTAAACTATTGGAGGGGGGCCTGGCCTGTGAAGAGGGCTCCATCCAATATTTATCCTTTTTCCGATATCTTAGTTAACCCTACTATCCACTCGGCATAACGCACCCTGGAGGACACTTACTGCATTCTCATGTTGCCCCCATGCAAGGCGCCCGTGGCGAGCTCAAAACTTGGCAACTTTAGGCACAAGGAAAAAGAGGCCCAGGGGGAAGATGGCGACACATCGATTGACTCTGAGCCCCTGGCTGCAGAAACAGCCAAAGTACTAGCAGCGATCTCCACATGCCAAGCTACCCTTACTACTAAAATTTAGGAGGTCAAATACGCCAGGACTTCCACAAGCTCTGTGACAGAGTGATGAAGGCCGAAACCCGCATTGGGCGGACGGAAGATCAACTACAGCCACTGCAATAATGCAGTGACAATTCCAGCAGCTAGCCCAGAAGCAAGATGTCTACTGCTGCTAACTTTGTTTAGCGCTGACACAGCATCATTCCTTAACCACTTCAATACAGGGCACTTTCGCACCTTCCTGCCCAGGCCAATTTTCAGCTTTCAGTGCTGTCACTTTTTAAATGACAATTGCGCGGTCATGATACACTGTACCCAAACTAAATTTTTATCATTTTGTTCCCACATATAGAGCTTTCTTTTGGTGGTATTTGATCACCTCTGCGGTTTTTATTTTTTGCTAAACGAAAAAAAAAAAACTTTTTCTTTGTTTTTGTTATAAAATTTTGTAAATAAGTACATTTTCTCCTTCACTGATGGGCACTGACAACGCTGTATCCAGGCCTAGGCCAGCAAGGCCCAGGCCTAGGGCAGCACTTTGCAGGGGGGCAGCACGGAAAGAGTCCCCACCGGCTTGCATTACTCTGTTAGTGTACCGCCAGTCTTATAGGGCAGACTGGGCTGAGAGGCAAATTAGTCTAGCGCCCCCATAAAGCGGCCGCACTGCTTACAGTGTATGCGGGCGACCGGCATTCCGCAACTGTGGGGGGGGGTGCCGCTTCTAATTTTGACTGTCCTATCATCTTGGACCACAAACCTTCCTCATTGTGCTATGTTTTCTGCTTTCTTCTTAGTCCTCGCCATAAAATTATCAGAAATTTGTGCTTAAAGTAGAACTATAGGCAACACTTCTTTTTTTATTTTGGATAGAATTAGGGAGGGTTATCGCCCCTGTCAGTTTATTTTTTTACCATCCCTGTCCCATTGCAGAGATTTCCCTTCACTTCCTACCCCATAGCCAAACAGGAATTGAGAGGAAATCTATGCAAATTAAGGGAATCCATTGCTCCCCCAGGCCCTTAGAACTAGTGTCCCCACTCGAAAATTTCAGGGTGGATTTTAAACAGAAAGGGGTGTGGCCTTGACAGGAAGGGGTGGGTCATATTTAAATTAGGGGGTGCACGAGTTTCGTCAGGCCTAGGGCAGCATAAAACCTAAATACACTAGTGGGCACTGATAAGCCAGCACCAATGAAGATCGCACTGATGAGGTGACACTAATGGGCAGCACTCATAGGTGGCACTGATGGACACTCATAGGTGGCACTGATAGGCAACACTGGGCACTGAAAGGCTGCACTGATGGGTACTTATGGGTGGCACTGATGACTGGCACTGATTTCACTGATAGGCATCACTGGTGGCACTGGCAGGCATTTTTCATTGGCACTGATTGGCAGCTGCCTGGGCACTGATTGGCATTTCCTTGGTGGTCTAGGGGAGTTGCATACCTGATGGTCCAGTGTGGTGGCCATCCCTGGTGGTCCTGGCAGCATCCTGGTGGTCCTGGGCGGGCATCCGAGGGGGGGCTGCGCTAATAAACAATCAGCACAGACTCTCCCCTGTCAGGAGAGCAGCTGATCAGCTCTCCTCTACTCGCGTCTGTCAGCGGCTCTTCCTGTTTACATCGTGATCAGCTGTGATTGGACACGGCTGATCACGTGGTAAAGAGTCTCTGTCAGAGACTCTTTACCTAGATTGGAGCTAGATTGGAGCTGCGGTGTACCAGACTGACACGCCGCATCAACGATCAGGGGGCACGCAGCGGCTTGATATCCTGACAGCGTCATATGACGTCCGGTTAGGATATCGCAACCACTTTGCTAACGTCATTTTGCTATATGCAGGGCGGCAAGTGGTCAAAAACCTACTGATTACCACCTATGGCCAGGCAGCCTTCTCTGCCACATTTGTGGTTAAGAGGGCCCACCAAATGCCAGCACGTCGCCCACCACAAGGCATGCCATCGCGCACCTTTATCCCCAAAATGCTCAATTAAAGAGACAGAGATGCTGTCCTACGCACCGCCAGGGAAAAGTGAAACATCCCATTCCAGAACGTCCATGTGGCAGCATTTCTTGACATTTCTGCGGAGGTCCAGTGACAAAGATCTTGCTTTACAGAAGTCAAACGCAGACTACAGGTTCAACTCTTCAGATATGCCATGTTGTATCCGGCCAGGCTCCAGGTAGAGGCGGAGGGCCGCGTCTACTTTTTTGAAGATCTGGAGCTGGCTTCTGGCTGGCTAGATTAATGGGCGGCAGACCATGCTGCTCCAGCCTTTAGTTTACCCTGTTATGGTCATCTCTCTCCTTATTGACCATCGTTTACACTGCAAGGAACTACTGTACACCTGGAGGCGCACCTTCTATATTTCTAATCTCACAGGGGGCCACCTCTGCATTGGATCTGACCCGCAGAGGGCTCTGCTCTATTACAACTTTTTATACTTGCCTTAATATCTGCCCTGTCTATTGAATGAGCCCACCTTTTGTAGGTGTCCTATGTTACAACTCAGCATATATCCTAATTGGGCTCCCTTATACCATCCCTACCGAAGTGGACTTACTATTACTGTGCACAGTTTTTTGTTCATTTTCTCCTTTTCTTTTTCAAGATGTGCTCTTACAGTTGATTGCGCCTCCCATATCAAACACCACTAGGTGGCGTGATCATTCTGTGTTCCAAACTCTAAAATACCCTTCAGCGAGGGGTCGTCCCCACCAGTGATCCTACTGGCTGGTTAAGGCCAAATGTTTCTGACCTTTTGGTTAAGCATTATTGTTTGGGTAACAAATGCTCCAGCCACGTGGGGGGAGCTGAGAGCAGGGAGGGGTTTTGTTGTTATTTGTACGCTATATATTGAGGACATGAATACCTGTTTTATTATTGCCAATTGCAATGTCAGTACTACATATAGGAGGGGGTGCTAATAAGTATTGAGCTTTACAAAGAAAAATTTGAGCTAGGAAGCTGTAACTGCCACACTATTCTACATATCCCCCCAAGAAGTCTAGGGACTTGCAACCTCTGTCCGGTGGCTTAACTCCCTGGAAATAAAATGTATTGTAACCACTCATTTGCAGCATTGGTTGCCTCCGGAACACTCCCAAATTGTTGTCCCTTTAGGTGTTTTTTGAGATTGCGGAATAGATGATAGAGGAAGCCAGGTCAGGCGAATATATATATATATAGAAAGAGATTTGCCCTTGTTACCTGATGGAAAACTGCCTGTTGATCCCATCCCCATGTGCATATGGTAAAACCAATTTCCTCAGAAAATGGGATTTTAAATTGATTTTAAATGGATCACAGACAGAAAGTGTATACAAAACGACTAGATTTTATTACATAAATAGATTACACATGGTGAAAAACATAATACATAGCATTGGATAAAACCAAAACATATACATGAAAACACAGAATTAAAAAAATAACTATGAACAAGCACGTTTCGAAAAACACACATGGTTTTTATCTTCTTCAGGGACTAAACCAAGCTAATTATTTTCAAAGTTGTAAGTTGGATCTATGGTGATAAAATAGATATCATCACAAACATGTACATAATAATTGAAACATAATCATGTAAAACAACATGACCTACAACAAATTTACAAACAGTGATACTAACTGCCGCTGGGAGCATTTCACTAACTCAAATATAATAATTCAGTCGAGTAAAGGATCGAGGGAGAATGACCAACTGTCACAATCACCCGCTGATCAGACTGCCATACACCCAATAGGGGAATTTTCCCTAGGGCTATGCTGCAACGAGCAGAGAAGAAGAGTCTTGGATCGCCAGGAGTGTCTAAAAGTTAATCTAGAAAGAAAATAGCAGATACAGTGAACTTCTCATTATCCTACCTGTGTCGCTTAAAAACAGAAAAGAACACTTAAGTCAGCACAATAAAGAGCATAAATATCTACAAATATAGGCTTTCTTATTCGGGCGTCTTAAAATTTGTGTGCCAAAACAGATCCATGAGAAATCAGCCAATTATAGGCATAATCCAACTGTCCATATCCCAATTATGTCTAATAGTTGGACAGGACACAGTGGAGGAAAGGGTATCTCTTACACTGACGAATCTGTAATGATCTGTAGATCAAACAGAGACAATAACCTTCTGATTACAGCAACATTAATTAAAACTCAGCTACAGATAATAACAACCTGCCTCCATCAACAGCACAAAAAGCTGGCTAGGAGAGCAGAATCCGAATTGCAAAAAGTCTACCCACCTTCCTCCTAAAGTTGCTTAGCACGGTTCATATCGTCAGTCAAATGACAGAGAATGAGCTGTGAGAAGACCTAACTTTAAATAGGGGTCGATGTAATTGCTAATGACCTACACCTGTATCTGCCAAGCAGCTCGCTGCTGACTGACTGATAATTAGCGGTATATAGCGGCGTTCGCCACCATTACAGCAGGATGACACCATCGCACTAAGGCTGCATCATCACAGCCGTCTCACACTCATGATATCATTCATTGAGAGTGTAGATGAGCGCCGTGAACAGCATCATTGCATCTGCACATGCGCAATATATTAAACAATAATAAAAGAGACATCTAGTGGCTGAACAAAAGAACAACAGAGAAGGGGATTAAATGATTGCTAAACAGATATATAGAGAACAAAAATCCCAGCGCGATTAAGGTGGATGGGGCATCACTTGAAAGCCTGAGGAGGTCAGTTTTGTCATTGTTTCAACTGCAGTGTGTGACAAGGTGTTGTTGTGCAACAGTTAGGTTGTCAAAAGTTTTGGGACCCACTTTGCTGCAAGCTTTCTGATTTCAAGTCATTGTGGATAATGGAACCAACTCTCTCTCACGTGATATTCCCAGATATGTAGCAGTACTTTTGGCTGATATTGGGCGGTCCTCCATGATCATGTCATGGATGGCTTTCACATTAGAAGGCACAGAAACAGGCATTCAACTGGGTTTCTCACTTTCAACACTGAAATGGCCAGTTTTAAAGTTGACAACCCAACGTTTAACTGTTGCATATGAAGGACCACTGTCACCCAACGTTTGTGTGACATTTCATCATGGATCTGCTTGGCACCTTTCCCTTGGAGAAACATTAACTTGATTATGGTCCTATGCTCTTCCACATTGAATTTTTCTGGAGGTGCTGCCATGTTCACATTGGACTTGAAAAAGAAAGATAAGTTAAAATCATAGGTAGTTGATTTTTGCACCATTGAATATAGAAAAATAGGCCAGTACATCCTGCAATTTACAGCTTCCTAGCTCACTTTTTCCTGGATAAGGCTCAATACTTATCAGCACCCCCTCGTATAGATACATACATCTTTACTTCTCTTATGCTATATATTCCTACGCTCAGCCACACCGATGTGTGCTAACCTTTTTTTCTACTCGCAAAATGCCGTCCCTAAAATTCAGAACATGGAATGTTTGTGGACACAATGCGTCTCCGCTAAAGCCCCAGGATCCGACGGTCTTCCCCTTGAATTTTTTACAACATATGCTGAGTTGGTTACTCATTTACTAACCTTATATAATAACATCTTTGATACATCTATTCTACCCCCTCTATGAGAGAAGCCATCATAATTGTTCTCCCAAAACCCTGTAAGGACTCTAGTTTAGACTCTTATCGTCCTATCTACTTTTTTACATGTTGACATTAAGATTCTAGCGATTAATATTGGCTTCCTGACTAATGTAATTTTGCCCCTAATTCATCTTAATCAAACAGGCTTTATGCCCGGCAAAAATACAGCTATTAATATCAGATGACTGTATGAATATTCAAGCATCTCATGACCAAATTGGTACTAGAGTGGCGATACAATTGGACGCCACTAAGGCGTTTGACTCTGTATAGTGGGGATACCTACAGTATAGGAATGTCTGAGAGTTTGGGTTTGGTCCCAAATTTATTAAATGGGTGCAATTATATGCCAGTCGTCCACAGCTAGAATGTTTGAACTGATGGGTATCTGACCCATTCCTCCTAAGTAGGGGCACGACTCGCTGCTATATGCCCTGGCAACTGAACCCCTGGCCATATCTCTAAGATCACACCCAGGCATCCGCAGTCTACATTCAGGCCACCTGGTGGAAACCGTGGGCATGTACGTGGATGATACCATTTTATATTTAGAAGACCATGGACCATCCCTTCTCTCTGCTCTTCAGGCTATTAAACAAGTGGGCGCTCACTCAGGCCTAAGTATCAATTAAGATATATCTCAGATATGCCCTCTTGATCACTTTCCACCAACTTTTGACCAAGCCAATCTGTCCTTAGCACATGTAGCCTCATTTAAATACCTGGGGGTGAGAGTATCTTGATCCCTAAGTGAAGACCTCCCCCTAAATGTTGAACCTCTATTCACTTTAAACTAAAGAGACAAGTCTGGTCCAGACTTCCACTGGGAGTTATGGTACGGATCAATTTAATCAAAATAGGACTATTACCCAAGCTTCTGTGTATTTTTTTGGCACTCCCCCATATAATACTTTGAATATTTGAAAATATTCAAGTCTATTGACTCCATACTCAACACCTTTGTATGAAAAAACGGCCATCGCAAACTACGATGGTTACTTTTGAAAAACCAAACGTCCCTGGAAGGTGCAGCACTACCAGACTTTAATTCATACTATATTGCATCCCAGGTGTCTCATTTCTATCATTTTGATAAGACAGATTTAGAAAGATATTAGTATGCAGATGACCTTCACATCCAGTATATACCTCACTACGGTCTTTATTTCATGGTGCCAGGGGTAGCATATTTTCCATATGCTCAGGACAGTACACTATATAATCACCAACATATATGGAAACTGGCTCTACGCAAGATCGGGAAGCCTATGTTACACAGTCAGATCCCGCTCTGGTACAATCATAACCTACCTGAACTAATGCAGGTTCCAGACCTAGTACTTTGGGCATCAAAGGGCATTAAATACCTAGATCATATAATTTTGGCAGCGGGCCTTAAGCCCTTGATGACACTGCAATCTGAATTCTCTCTCTCCCTAACTATGTGGTTTTTTTTTTTAACAGAAAAATTTTATTAAACAAATCAGCATTACAGTACAAGAACTTAGTACAGTCATTTTGGTGAGAATAATTACAGTGGGATTTACCCTAAAACAATAACTACTGTTTATCAGTTGTTCCAAATGTGCACTCAACAGAATTTTCACCTAACCATAGTTCTCATGGCTTGTCATCTTAAAAAAAAAAATTCTTGGATAATATGAAGTAAAAAACCCAGTATTCAATCAATCCTGACAGGGGCGTCTGGGGGGGGGGGGGGGGGCGGGGAGAGAAGAAGGTGGGGGGGGGGGGGAGGGGAGGGAAGAGGAAGGAAGACAGGGGGGGGAGAGGGAAAAGGGAGAAAAAGGAGGGGGGTGAAGAAAAGCGGGTATAAGAATAGACTTGAGATGCAGGATGTCCTCTCCTATGTTTCGTGTCTTACTTATGGGGTAGGGGGTTCGGGTCCCCAGAAGCATCCATCCAGGACGACCAAATTTTGTCAAACTTCCCTGGACATTGCCTGCTTTCATACGTCAGTCTATAGAGGGGAAGTACCTTGTTCACCGACCTTATCCACGAGGCCAGAGTAGGAGGCTCCTCCAGTTTCCATCGCAGTAGAATTTCCCGCCTAGCGTAGTACAATGCGAAGGTTAGACACAGTTTATCATACCTATCACCCTCAACATCCTCCAGAATGAGCAGTAGTATTTTGGGGTCAACCGGCAAGTCTGAACCTATGACATTGCCCAGTGTGGAGGCCACCGCTGACCAAAAGGGTCTTAGTTTGGAGCAAGACCAGACCATATGCCAGAAAGTACCCTCCTCTTGTCTGCATCTCTGACAGTTGGGATCTCTTTGGTGGTATATGCGCGCCAGTCTCTGGGGTAAAATACGCTCTGTGTAGGAACTTAAACTGTATGAACCTATCCCTAGCAGCGATCATAGAAGGAATGTAGGAGATTAAACACTCCTTCCACTCCTCTTCGTCTAAAGAGGGAATATCAATGTTCCACTTTTCCCAGGTTTTGGTTAGTTTTGCATCATATTCCACCGTAAGGTATAAATATATTGGAAGAAATGGAGGATGAAAACGGGACTTTGTGTGAGGCATGTTGGTGAATGTGTCCACATTACAAGAAATGTTATGGTAAGATGTCTAGAGTGGATCTTGTACCGAGTAATAATACCCACAAAATGTGTTGCAAAACAAGATGGTATAAAGTTTAATAACATAGATCCTAAAACCAAATACATCATAAAAGGAACACGTTTAGGCCACCATAAAGCATGTTAAAATAGGTATGTTTACAGACATGGTTCGAGTAATGATTGTACATTTACAATAGAAAGTACATAGTACAATAGTACAATACATGGTACAATGAATAAATGTGTGCATTAATAGATGTTAACTCTACGCGTTTCTTGGCTTGAAACCAATCGTCAGGAGTCTGATGCAGTGTAACTGCGTTGAAAAAATAGCAATATGTCAGTATAGCAACAAAAGTATGGGAAAAATGGACAAATAGAGATGCAAATTGTTAATATACTCACAAATGATGCATAGGTAAATAATGACCCATACATTATAGTGCAATGTTGGTCAGGGTCCAGTAAGTCTCCCCCGGGGTTGAGGCAGAGAGCACGCCCCAAAAGACCGTCGGCCCCGGCCGACAAAGTGGCCAAAGCACCTACAGAGGTCGCCAAGCGGGGACAGATGACGAGGCCCAGGGAATGGGAGGAAGGCTGTGAAAGATAAAACATGATATATGTGTGAGTGAGCTAAGGTGAGGGGTGTGATGTGAAAATAGAAGGAAAAAGACAAAGAATGGGACCCAAAGTGTACGTGGGTATTAGTGTGTGAGAAGACCCAAAGCAAGAGAGAGGCGTGTGTAAGCCGTAGTATATGTGTGCAACAAGGGAAGCCACTGCAGGTGTCAGTGGAGCAGTGTGGAGGTGTACAAGGAGATTACCTGTGGTGTGACAGCCGGGCCGGGCAACATGCCCCAAGGAAACATGGCGAACGCTCGAGGTGCCCGGCCAATGGCAGCCGTTATAAAGCCGTGGGCCAGGGGCGTGCTCACGCCAACGTCATGAACGGACATGATGACGCGACGGGGGAGGGGCAGCGAGTTACATCTTGCGGCCACCTCCCAGCCCCGCAGCGCCAAGGCCCTAGATGGTAGATCACCGAAAACCCCGCCTACGGCAGCCAGCGGCGCCAGAAGCGGGACGTGGGAGTCATGATGCCGATGCGTCGAGGTCAGGGCCCGCCCCCGTCAATGGTAGGACAGGTGACGGGTCGTGGACTGGGTGCATCGCAACCCCGGGAAATAGACCAGATCGGTCCCGGCACCAACTGCATCATGGGAATGGTACATGAAACATGTAGATAGTCGTGGGAAATGAGGTGTAGAGAATACAGAAATGAGAAAAGACAAAGTAAACAAGAGATATAAAGGCAAGTAATCTCTGCCCTAAATAAGATCAATGATGGGCAGAGAAAGTGACACAATAGACACCAATTCTTGCAATGAATAGAATCAATAGGCAAGAGAGTGTGGAGGTAATTAGCTTAAGCCCTGAATTGAATCAGTATATTGTCTGACTAAAGGGAAAACATAAGCAAGGAGGCAAAAAATAAAAATGAAGTATAGAAATAAAAAATTGATAAAAACAGAAACAAAAAGCAACTTTAGCCCTGGATTGAATCAGTGTATTATCTGACTAAAGGGAAAACAACAAAAAATATTACACAAAGAACAGAGGACGAAAAACAAAAAACAACAACTTTAGCCCTGAATTAAATCAGTGTTTGCCTGACTAAAGGGAAAACAACTAAGACAAAGATTTTTAGCCCTGAATTGAATCAGTGTTTGTTTAGCTAAAAGGAAACGACAAAGGCAGAAAAACAAAGGAATATTTAAATGTTGTAACGGTATCAGTCTCTATATAGAATGTTGATATGACTCTTGCACTGAAATAGGTCAATGGACGAGAGGGGGACCATAGGTCTCTATGACATAAAAGATACCAAAGAAAAATGGGGAGAGGGCAAAACAAAAATAAAGGATAAATAGTGAGAGAGAGTAAAGAGTTGGTAGGATAGGAAATAGGTTGGCATAGAATAATTGGAGGTAAATGGGGTTAGGTGTGTATGAGCTTGATAGGTGGATTTGTCAGGTCACAGGGAACAGGTGTCTACCACCCTAGTAATCATATAACAAAAATGGGGTTGTGACCTGTCCACTTGCTGTTATCTGAATGCACCAACATGCCTCCATCCCAATAGGAACAGAAGAAATGGAGGATGAAAACGGGACTTTGTGTGAGGCATGTTGGTGAATGTGTCCACATTACAAGAAATGTTATGGTAAGATGTCTAGAGTGGATCTTGTACCGAGTAATATTTTTTGCCTCCTTGCTTATGTTTTCCCTTTAGTCAGACAATATACTGATTCAGTTCAGGGCTAAAGCTAATTACCTCCACACTCTCTTGCCTATTGATTCTATTCATTGCAAGAATTGGTGTCTATTGTGTCACTTTCTCTGCCCATCATTGATCTTATTTAGGGCAGAGAAAACCACTGACCACAGCTTAGGTTGATTTCTTTGTGACCACTTGCTCCGACATCCAACAGACAAATGAAGTGGATCGACATCATTTGTCCGTTGGATGACGGAGCGAGTGGTCACAAAGAAATCAACCTAAGCTGTGGTCAGTGGTTTTCCACAACACAACTCTCCATAAATCTCGGTGACATTATGTACCATCAACAGGGCTTTGATCTCCCCTGGCCCCAGTGGATCCTCAGGTTCTTCTTGCCCCTCTGTCCCTTTCTTTTGGGGGGGTTTGGTCAACGGTGAGCTGTCTGCCCCTCTGGGCTTGACATGGACATCTGTTCAAAAATACGCCATTAAGGATTTCTTGGTTGAGAATCTGAAAACATACTGTGCTCTCACATGTTTTGTGGGTCGACTTCATTTGTCTGTTGGATGTCGGAGCGCCATTAAGGATTTCTTGGTTGAGAATCTGAAAACATACTGTGCTCTTGCATGTTTTGTGGATCGACTTCATTTGTCTGTTGGATGTCGGAGCGAGTGGTCACAAAGAAATCAACCTAAGCTGTGGTCAGTGGTTTTCCACAACTCTATCCCTTTCTTTTGGGGGGGTTTGGTCAACGGTGAGCCATCTGCCCCTCTGGGCTTGACATGGACATCTGTTCAAAAGTACACCATTAAGGATTTCTTGGTCGAGAATCTGAAAACATACTGTGCTCTTGCATGTTTTGTGGACCGACTTCATTTGTCTGTTGGATGTCGGAACGCCATTAAGGATTTCTTGGTTGAGAATCTGAAAACCATACTGTGCTCTCGCATGTTTTGTGGATCGACTTCATTTGTCTGTTGGATGTAGGAGCGAGTGGTCAGAAAGAAATCAACCTAAGCTGTGGTCAGTGGTTTTCCACAACACAACTCTCCATAAATCTCGGTGACATTACGTACCATCAACAGGGATTTGATATCCCCTGGCCCCAGTGGGTCCTCAGGCTCTTCTTGCCCCTCTGTCCCTTTCTTTTGGGGGGTTGGTTAACGGTGAGCCGTCTGCCCCTCTGGGCTTGACATGAACATCTGTTCAAAAATACGCCATTAAGGATTTCTTGGTTGAGAATCTGAAAACATACTGTGCTCTTGCATGTTTTTAAATACAATATATCGGAATGTTAACTATACCATGACAATGTATGTACGTAAACTTTGATAAATCATATCCAAATTATGTGTACATCTATGGACACTCATGTAAATGCTAAGTACTCATTCATTTATTACTTTATTCTAGAACAAATTCTTCTTGCTAACGTATACCCCTGAAGGAGGAGACAAACTGTGCTCTGAAACGCGTCGTGTGCAAGAATTATAGATTATACTGTATATAAATGATGGTGATAATGTTTTAGATGTGTTAAGCACTCCCTGTTTTTATGTTTTCTACACATTTTTCTAAATAAATACTTTTGAAACTTTAAAAATAATAATCTTTTCGATTACATCGTGCCTTAAAAATCCACCACAAGGGGATCCCTCCCCCCCCCCCCCCGTCCATTGACCCTAAACCCTGTTTACTCTGGTTATTTCTGGGCATTGACATGGATACGTTTGTGACAATATTTTTGCATGAGATGCTATTTGCCGCTAGAAAAGCGATTGTACGAGATGTGGGTATGGGAGGTAAACTGTACTCTTCCATATATAAAAATGGATTTACATACACCGAGGCTATGCAAGCAAATACAATAAAGTGTGGGATAGATGGCTGGAGCAACCAAGCACATGTTCGGAAGAGGTCTGCTGAACTACATAAAGTATGTTATAATATACTGTACTTCTATCTCTCTCAGACATAAATATTCTACCTGTAATGTATTCTTTCCATGCAAGAACATTTTGAACTATTCAACCTGTCTGGTTACGACACCAATAATTGTTCATGGATATATCATTATCCAAGTGATTTGACATTTGTAAGACACTGAAACTGATAACTTTGTGTACTGATGGTCATATCCTATGTTATACAACATGTAAACCTCAGTAAAAGTTTTTTTGTTTTTTTTTAATGTGAAAAACTATTGCAGGGGATAAGGGACTATAGCCAAGAATTTGCTGATGAAAACAGTATTATTCATTGTAATCCGCATGCGTTTACAGAAGGTCGTTCTGGCCAAACCAGTCTGTTAACATTCTATGAGGGACGTGAGCTGCCATCTAGATAAAGGTAGGCCTGTGGATGTGGTGTATCTGTATTTTGCAAAAGCATTTTATACAATCCCCCATAAATGCTTAATTTTCAAACTGCGGTCTCTAGGCATGGACCCCAGGGTTTGTTCTTGAATAGAAAACTGGTTACAGGGGTGTGTCCAAAGGGTGGTGATAAATAGCATGTACTCAAGCTGGTCTGAAGTGGTAAGTGGGGTACCCCAGGACTCTGACCTGGGTCAAATCTGTTTATACCAACCTCAAAATCATTTATGTATAAATTAAATAGCTTAATCTAAGTCTTTGCTGACGATAGAAAAATAAGTAGGGCAATATCTTCACGGCAGGATATAGAAACTTTACAAAAAGACCTGAATAAAATACTGGTTATCAATCATCGGGAAGGCTGTGCTGGAACTGGAGATAGTCCAGAGAAGGGCAACACAATAAGGGGGACTGGAGGACCTCAGTTTCAAAGAACGACTACAACCACTAAATGTATTCTCCCTGGAGAAAAGACGCTTGAGAGGAGATATGATAGCGATATACAAATATCTCAATGGTTATCCCAGCATGGGAAGAAAACTATTCAGCCTCAGGGAGTGTAGAAAGACTCTGGGTCACTCAATGAAATTGGAGGAGAAGCGGCGTAACCTTAAGCTTGCGTAGGGGGGTTTTCACTGTCAGGGCTGCATAAATGTGGAACTCCCTTCCACAATCAGTGGTGTCAGCAGGAAGTATTGATAGTTTAAAAAAAAAAACTCGACACTGCATCTCAGTGAACAAAATATACAGGGATATTGGAAATGATTATCGACATGAACACACACCCACACCCATATAGGTTGAACTGTATGGATTGGTGTCTTTATTCAACCTTACCAACTATGTAACATTTCTATGTGGGTCAGACAAATCACTGTTAAAGCTCATGTTCTTGAGGATCGGGTTGCTCCCTTTCCTGGTAAAGGTCATTCTACTAGATCAGCTTCTTGAGCATTTGGCATCGGGCTATTTCCCAAATTTGTAACCAGAAAAAAATCCAATCCCAGAAGATGCCATTTTTGGGAAAACGCGTCGGGTGGAGTTCACATGTGATGACATCGGGTCTGACAGGACGGGTGACACCACGACCGGCTTGATTTTATTGCTTGAATTTCATAGCCTCATTGTAAATGTGTTTTCTTTTATATTAATTAACATACCAACTGTTTTACACTATGAGGCTTCTCCCTGTTTGCAATATACATATACTCGCTTGGTAAGTGGATCTCGCCCAAAGAATGGTCCAGATTTCTGTAAGAGTGTCACACAGACATGCCTAATGTGCAGCTTCCATTGTGGAGATTGCGTGTGGGCTGTCTTTGAGCTCTCTAATCGAGATCCTTGCTGTTTGATAAAAGACCATTTTTTTTTTTTACACACAAGGAGCACATTTTGCAGCACTGGAGCACCTTCGGAGTGAAATTGGATTAGAAGGACTGAGCACTTTATCTCATTGGCACATGTACAGTGGAGTTTTGAATTAAAATATTTTTTTTTGATTATATGATATGATATATTCATTATGTGATTTTTTTATATTGCACATTATACAGCGTATTAGCATGTGCACTTTACTACTTTGTCAAAAAATTGCATGAGGATATTGTGTTAGATCAATTTAGGTTGGATTATTGGATTAACTTTTATTAGATTTAAAGCAACCATGCACCTGTTTTTGTAATTTATTCCCAAATTTGTAAGGCTGCCACCTGATCTTCTGTATACATATTCTTTAAGTTTTACCTGGTGGCCCCCTCTGCTGCCAGCTTCAGGCGGCTGTTTGAGCTGCAATCCGTGCCTAGTTATATATTTTATATGGGCATGTTAGTGTTTTGCTGCTGTTATGACCCTTTCATTTGCACTGCTTTTTGACCATCAGTCAATTACTTGTCACTCGCATGCCACTCAATGAACGAGCAAGAAAATGGGATTTTTGTGCTTTCCATGAGATCTTTTGCTTACATTTTATTAAGAAATACGGGTCCCACCCCTCTTTGTTTTTGCCATGCTCTTTGTGCTGCTTTTCTACTAAAACTGGTACGTGCTAGGAGGGGTTATACTTTTTGTTTTTTTGTTTTGTTATTTTCAGTGTACAAACCATGTGTAGGTACTAGGTGTAGTATAACAGTCAGTTCCTTTCTGAAAAAAAAAACCTCAAAGCATGTGTAAAGGTAATACCCCTGTCAAGTTTTTATTGCTGTCTGTGTCCCCATTGAGCAGGCTCACCCCTCTATTTGTACTGGTAATCATTGTCATTGAAGATCTTACGTTTTAGAGTTGCCCTCAAAGCAAGAGGTAAGGGGAAATCTTCCATAACTTCCTGTTGTGTTTCTAGAACAGGAAACTGTTGAACTGGATGAGCTTGTGTCTTTTTTCAAACTGGCTAACTATGAGAAGAGATGAAATTTCCCCAAAGGTACAGTGCCTTGAAAATGTATCCATACCCCAAATTTTCCACATTTTGTCATGTTACAACCAAAAATGTAAATTGATTTTATTGGTATTTAATGTGATAGACCAACGCTAAGTGGCACATAATTGTGAAGTGGAAGGAAAATGATAAATGCTTTTTTTTTTTCTTTTTTTTCCTTTTTTTTTTTTTTTATGTGATAAGTGTGGCATGCATTTGTATTCAGCCTGCCTCAATACTTTGTAGGACCACCTTTTGCTGCAAGTACAGCTGTAAGTCTTTGGGTGTGTCTCTACCAGCTTTGCATATCTAGAGAGTGACATTTTTGCCCATTCTTCATTGCAAAATCGCTCAGGCTCTGTCAGATTGGATTGGAACAGCAATTTTCAAGTCTCAAGTTTCAAGCCACAGATTCTCAGTTAGATTTAGGTCTGGACTTTGACTGAGACATTCTAACACATGAATGTGCTTTGATCTAAACCATTCCATTGTAGCATTGAACGACCGCAACATACAGGGATATACAATATAATACTGACATATAATACTGACATATAATCACACACATAGGTTGGACTTGTCTTTTTTCAACCTCACCTACTATGTAACTATGCAACTATGTAGCTTAATGTTTAGGGTCGTTGCCCTAATGGAAGGTTAATCTCCACCCCAGTCTCAAGTCTTTTGCAGTTTCTGCACCCTGCAGACAGGTTTTCTTCTAAGATTGTCCTGTATTTGTCTCCATTGATCTGCCCATCAACTCTGACCAGCTTCCCTGTCCCTGCTGAAGAAAAATCAAGGCTGACTACAAATGCAGGCCATACTTTTCAGATATTTATTTGTAAAAAAAATTGAAAACCATTTATCATTTTCCTGCCACTTCACAATTATGTGCCACTTTGTGTTAGTCTATCACATAAAATCCTGATAAAATACAGTTATGTTTTTGCTTGTAACATGGCAAAATGTGGAAAATTTCAGGAAGTATGAATACTTTTTCAAGGCACTTTACCCAGGCAGCAAAAAAATAACCCTTTCACTCTTCTCTACTCTATCCAAAAAAAAAAAAGGCTCTACAGACGTTAATAAAATTGTGTAATACACTTTAAGTGATATGATCCTTTTCTCTAAATGTAAAGTGTATGTAAACCCTAACAATCGGTCTCTTGGTCTGTTAGAAGGGCAGTTAAAAATTTTGTTAAAAATTAAGTGCAAAAAAAAAAAATGTCATGTGTCCTTGGCCCACTTACTGTGTTCTCTCAAAGAGCTCTACAGAATGATTGGTCTTTATGATGTAGAGATCTAAGAATAGGAGTGGTTGAGTCGTTTCACAAAAATGCTATGTGTCAGTCCACAAGAGGACTTAGGCGCTGAGTGCATTTTTGGTAGATCAACTAGTATTAGTATTTGCACAATATGGCTTTGGCTTCTATTTTAAACTAAAATTTGTCTTTCATCTTTATTATTACAGTGTGTTAGCACACACTTTTTAACATGCTTTACGTTTAGGCAGCCATTTATTTGAACATGCTGTTTAATGTATCAGAATGCACAAAAAAGTCACGTAAACCATTTTTAGCATGGTAGTGCATTAAAATGCATTGTGATGCTGTTTAGAATGAATGGCACCAATGTGAGTAACATGCATCACCTTTTCTTAATCTGTATTTATTTTTTAAATTGCACTAATCCATAGCAAGCATTTTGTATTGTTCTGACTTCAGCAAAAATAGATTCTGCTTGGTAGCTATGAGTTAAAGTGATATTAAAGTCTCGTTATTTTTTTATGTTAAAAAATAAAAAACATTTTATACTTGCTCTGTGCAGTGGTTTTGCACTGAGCAGCCCAGATCCTCCATTGTCTGTCTACAGTCCAGATTCTCCTCTTCTCAGGTCCCCCACTGGTGCTCTTGGCCCCTCCCTCCTGCCCCCACAGGAAGCAGCATGCTCTGTGTGTCCATTCAGACACAGAGCCGCGGCTCGGCGCTGCCCCTTCTCTCTCTCCTCATTGGCTCACTGACTTTGACAGTAGTGGGAGCCAATGACACCCTCTGATGTCTCAGCCAATGGGGGAGAGTCCCCGGACAGCCGAGGCTCTTGTGCAACATCGCTGGATCGAGATGGGGGTCAGTTAAGTATTAGGGGGGCTACTGCACACAAGTTTTTTTATTGTAATGCATTGAATTCATGAAGATAAACAAAAACTTCTGTCGTTAGAACTGCTTTAATACACCTAAATTTAGCAATTAAAGCAAATGGGAAGTAAGTTAAAACAGCTAATCCACACTGTCAGTGCAGGATGGACCTTCATGTTGAGTCCGCTGTCCCTTTCAGTGCCCCAAATTTGCAAGAAATTGGATGTTTACATGGTAACTCTACTTTCTCTTAGCCTGCTAGACCTAAGGTAGCCCATCATTGTGGCACCCCAGATAAGACATTATAGAACTCTGCTAAACACTATTTAGATTTAACATACACTCAGATTGATGATATTTTGATGAAATGATTAATGTGATCTTTTTTTTAATTTAGGGATATATGGCGCTTATGAAAGAAGATGGAGTTCCCGATGACATGAAAGGAAAGGATAAGATTGTTTTTGGAAATATTCATCAAATATACGACTGGCACAGAGAGTATGTATCCTTTTTTGATCATTCTTGTGTAATGTTTACAAATTAAAATGTTTTCTGATTTTTTTTTATTTAATAGAACGCCACTGGAGTAGTAGAAATGTCATTACATCCTCAGGCTGTTTGAAACGGTTACATTCACTTGCAGTAGAGTAAATCTGTAAAATATGACAGACAGAAGCCAATGACCACCTTGGCAGAATTACACGTTGTAGTTTACTATTTAACTTCCCACCCAGGCCAATTCTGACATTCCTCTCCTAAATGTAGAAAATCTATTGCATAGAACCCCCCCAAACATTATATTTTTTTTTTTTATAAGCAGAGGCTCTAGAGCAGTGATGGCGAACCTTGGCACCCCAGATGTTTTGGAACTACATTTCCCATGATGCTCATGCACTCTGCAGTGTAGGTGAGCATCATGGGAAATGTAGTTCCAAAACATCTGGAGTGTCAAGGTTCGCCATCACTGCCCTAGAGAATAAAATGGTGGGATTTGCAATTGTCACGCAGTATTCGAGCAGCGTTTTGTTAAACGTATGTTTTTTGGAAAAAATATACTTTAATGAATTTTAGTGCACACAAACACAATATAATACCAATTTTTTGGTAAAATATAAAAGGTGATGAGCAGAGTAAATAGATACCAAACATGTCACACTTGCAAATTGTGCACGCTCGCGGACCGGCGCCAAACTACGGTTCTTAAAAATCTCCATAGGCAACTCTTTAGGAGCCTTTACAGTTTAACAATTTAGAGTTACACAGGAGGTCTGGTCCTAGAATTATTGCTCTCGCTAGGTTTGCGGTAATAGCTCACGTGTGGTGCGAACATTGTTTACATATAAATACGTGACCTATGTATGAAATCGCCTTTGCATTTGAACACAGGGGGAAAGGGGTGCTTTCAATTCTTTTTTAAATTTTATTTTAAAAATGTTTATTTTTACACTGTCTCTTTTGGATCAACTTTATTGCTATCACAAGGGATGAACAACATCCCTTGTGATCGCATGGGCAGTGACAGGTACTCTTTACTGACACATCTGGGGTCTATTTGACAGGAGAGCGTGGAAAGGCAGCAGGTGGGGACC